>NW_023647783.1:0-34352 GCF_015228065.2 Penaeus monodon
AAAACTGAAAAGTGGGAAAAAAAAAATTTTTAAAAAAAACTTTTGGAACATAAGGGGGGATAAATGTACATTAGATAAAGTGTGTTGGCGGGTTTGGGCCCAAATCGTAAGCCAGCGAGAGCCATCCCCCGCATCTTTTTCCAAAGATTGGAGCTGACCGGGAATTATGTTTTACAGTATGTAATTCATTAGTGCAAAACCCTGATAAAAAAGATTGCCTCGGTTATACAAGCTCTTAGAGTGGGGGTAAAAAATCCGGGCTGTAATGCGTGAAAAACATGGTTGTGTTTTTTAGATATAGCGGTATAGCGTGCTAGAGGTCTGCCTGTTCATTGCCAGGGATTCCCAAAACGGGGCGGGCCCCCAAACAAAATCTGATAGTTTTTTTGGATGTGGATAGAAGAAGGCCATTTTCTGGTCTTAAAACAGGGGGTTGGTCGATGTTTGATTTTACGGGGTTTAATGATTAAAAGCCAAGCAGCTGTTGAGGAAGGTACCCGCTTTTTTGGAACTTCAAGTGGGGGAAAAAGGGAGCTTCTCGCCAATAAAAAGGGAAAAATTTCCTGACTTTTATGTTAAAAATAGTAGGGGGGATAGGGGGAAGTGGAAGGGGTTGGGGCATACTGTAGTAAGTACCGTCGGGGCCCCTTCATAAATGTTGGGGCATGACTAAGGCAGCATTGATCCGGGGAATAAAAGGAAGTATTATAGGCTCAAAAAAGGTTGGGGTGAGATGGGACTGCATCCCTGATGGTCTTTATAGAAAGAAGGGGGGAGAAAGGTGAGAACCACAAACTGACTGGGAAAATGTCCCTACACTTTAGCATTTGGAGAGATGAGATGGAGTATCCGAATATGGAATGGGAGCTGGAGGGGGGGGATGTTTGCCTGATAATCTATGGCCCGGCACCAAAACATTTAGTAGATGTAGATGAAATTTGGGAAATTTAAATTTTGCCAGTTTTTGTTTTGCGTTTACTGAAAAAGGCAGAAAGCTCTTTAAAGGAATAAGGGGTGATATTAGTTTTTTGGGGGGCCCCGTGGTAGCGGTCTGTTCCAGGGGTGCATGCTTTAAGCGAATTTCTTTACTGCAAACGGAATTGCACCAAGGAACCTTTAGAGGGATAAGATCTTGGGGTTCAAGGAATGGTACATAGGCCCTCTTGGACTCGTAGTTGTGAAAAATTGTATATCGAAGGGGGGGAAGAGGAAAGGCAAAGTGGGGTGAAAGTACACCTCCCCCCTCTATCAAAGCACCAGAGTGGGGGGTTAAGAAAATGGGACTGTGAAAAGGGGGAAAGGAGAACTGGAAAGTGGCGCCATAGGGAAAAAGGGCTAGAAAATGACCAAGGAAAACAAAAGAAAGAAGGGGGGATAGAGAGATCAATGCATGAAAAAGATTGCATGCAATTTCAAAGTGTGTGGGGCGTCGAATTAATAAAAGTCAGTTGTGGAGGAAGCTTCTAGATATCGCCGGGGAAAAATGATAAATCACCCCCAAGGAGTAGGGCAGCTTGGATCACTATGAGGAAAGGTGGGGGATTTGGGGAAATTAGTTTTCCCAAAAGCAAAAGTCAATGGGGGGGGAAGGCGAAAAGTAGCTGAAATAAGTGATCTAACCAAAGAAAGATGTGAAAATTTGCATGGACAAGGGTTTTGGAAGGGGTAAATTAAGTTTTTTTTTCTGAGGATAAGTTAGGGGGGAGACTAAAGGGAAAAAAAGAAAAAATAGTACGGGGATTGGGTTTAAGGGGATGTGTAAGAAAGTCTTTTGGGGACACAAAAAATGGATGTTTATAGGAAGAAAGGTTTAAAACAAAGGTCAGGTTTTGAGAACAAAAACCACGGATATTAAATGTAGGAGAGCTTCTTTAATTGTCTGGGGTGATAACGGTTACAGTGCGGTTGGAGAATTTACGGGGGAAGGAGCTGGGGGATGAGGTAAGGAATGAGATGGGAAAAGGGGGGGTTTTTTATCAGGGGTTTTCAGGAGGGGGATTGAGGAAGGGCATATTTTTGACTCAAGGATTCACGGGGGTTCCAGATGGGGGTGGGGAAAAGATGGGGGCAGGGGCTAGGAGGGAGGGGTTTTATTGGGGAAAGGGGGGGGGGAAATCCAAAACCCCTTTGAGTGTGGAGATATTGGGATTGTGGAATTTGAGGGGTGAAAGGGTTTTTTGTGTCAGTTTGGGGCTCAAGAGAAATTTTGAATATCTTCAAGATTTCTGTAAAGGAGTTGGTTGGAGAATTTTTTTGAGACAAAAATTTCTTAAAGGGGGGGAAAAGGGGACTGGTGCTAGTAAAGGCAAAAGGTAGGTGGAGGTGAGTGTGTGGTAGGAAAAGGGGTGGAACGTTTTTCTGTCTGTGCGGATGAAAGGGGGGGAGAAGGGGAAAGGGGTTGGGGGTGCAGTAGAGTTGGAGTTTCGGACTTTGAATGGCAAAAAAATCACTGGGAATGTAGAGGTGAAGTGAGGAAGTAATGTAGGGGAGATAGGGATAGGGGGGGGTGTAGGAAGTCTTGAGGGAAGCAAAGTTACTAGATGGGGTGGGGGTAAAAAGAAAAATTGTTGACATGCTTCCTTCTTGCTTTACGGGGAGTGAAAACCAAGTTTTTTTAAAGAGAGTTCCACCTCAGACTCAAAAAATTTTAGGGGGGGACCCCCAAAAAAACATTATGGGGGGGTGCCCCAGTTTTTTACATTACTGATCGGTAGTCAGGTTTAAACAAATAGAGGGCATTTTGGGTGTGAAATGGCAATGTTTGGTAGGGGGTCCTAACACCAACAATTTTTCCACTGAAAGGGGGGAAGTTGATTGGTCGAAAAGGTAGGGATTCTCCACCAAATTTTTAAAAGGGAAGGGCATGTCTTGGAGAGAATTTTGGGAATGTTTTTTGGGGTTCTTACAATGACCCCTGGGTCTTCTCCAATCTGACCAAATTTTTTTTATAGATGGGAAGTTTACTTGGGGGATAGATCAGTTCCGGTGAAAGTATTGAGGGTTGGGTAAGGTTCGCAGGAATGGGGTTACCAGAAAATCAGTTAGAATTGATAATGTATAGTTGATTTTTCAGATGTGACGAGAGGGAAAAATCGGGTGGGCTACAAAAAAACCCGCCTATGTTTTTTTAGAATTGCGGGAAAGAAGTTTTGTCGAGTGGGGAGCTGTGGGAGGGATCACAAAAAAATCGGTCCCATTTGGGTGGGCTAAACAGAGTAATTAATATTTTTTAGAGAGGGGGTATAGGACGGGGCGTGGGGAAAAAAGGGAGTAGTTTTGGGGGAGGTATGTTATGGAGAGGTGGACAATAGGCTGTAAAGTATATAAGGGGGATGGGGTAGTTGTGAAGGCTGTAGTAAGGTGATAAGTTGGCATTTAGGAGGTAGGAAGTCTCCTGGAGTAGAGTTTTGACTTGGGGCTGGATGATGTACTAGTGGGTATTGATAGGGGGTATTGTTCGTTTTTGGGAGCCTGGTCAAAGGAAAACGGGGGGGGGGAATGGGGAGAGTTTGAACTGGGGGGGCTTTTGATGAAGGGGAAAGCATCAAACCCCCTAATAAGGGTATATCTTCATTTTTGGCCAGGTAAGCCTGGAATATGTTGGGGGAGAAAACAGTCCCCCCCTTGGGGCCCCCCTTGAGGGGTAAGGACTAGAAACAAAAAACAGGGAATACCGTCCCAGGGTCCCTCAAAACCGTCAGGATGATACAAAGTCAGCCTTTCATCCCTTTTAGCACGCCTTCACACTTTTAAATAGGTAGTAGAAGGGGGGGGAGGACGGAAAAGAAAAAAAGGGGGGGGAAAGGCCTGCAAGATTGATGAGTAGGGCCCGAGGCCAGAAGGGGAGATCCCAGTCCTCGCCGATAACCCCCGACAACAAAAGGGCAAGGGTTGGGGGGGGGTCTTTGTACGTTAAAAAAATAAAAAAAAGACTTTATTTTTAAAACGTCCGTCCCAACTGAGAAACGTTTTTAAAAAAAATGTAGCAGTAAAGTGACTTTTATGATACAAAAATTAAATAAAAATTAAATACATGGACTTAAAGAAAGGGCAACAAAACTCAAAAGTTACAATAGAAATAAAGAAAGGGAAAAAAAGCGGGGGGGGTGTAAAATGAATTAAAGGAAACATGGCCGGGAACAGGGTATATGTGGAGTGAAACTGGAGTCCCCCCCCTCTTGTGAAAAGGGGGACTTCCAAATTGTTACATTAATATATATATAATATATATTTATATATATATATATATTGTAATATATATTTATATATATATATAAATATAATATTATATATATATATTAAAATACATTCTATACTACATTTACATATAAAAATTTTTTTTATATATTTGTATATATTTGAATTATAATTATATCTATATTTTTTTTTTTTCAAAATTTTCAGGTTTTTAATATTTTATATAGTTAAATATATATGTTTTTTAATCTATATATATTCTATATTTTCATATATATATATATATATATTATATAATATATATTATATTTATTATGTAAAATTATTTTTTTTATTTTTTTAAAAAAATTATAATATTATATATATTATATATATAATAATATATATATATATATTTTAAATATATTAATATTCTATATATTTTTTTTAATATTCATATATATATATATATAAATATTTTAATTAATATAAAATATATTATATATATATTTGTCCGGGGTAAGACAAAAAACCGCCCCCTGGGTTCCCTTTAAAACAGGTAGCACCTTTTAGCTCCCTTGCCAGGTTGCGGTGAAGCTGTCGACAGCGGGGTAGTGGATATTGGTGAAAACCCCTTGGGTTCTCCCGATTCTGGTTTCACCAAACAATATGTCGGGCATATTGCAGTGTAACTTTTTTTAAAAAGCGGCGAGATAGTTTTCCTTTTTTAGTTGGAGACTGCAGTTGAGAAGTAGCCTGGGGGATTCCACAAAACTTTTTTTTTCCCCTGAAAACTCTACCCCAAATGATTAATACAGAAATGAAAATTATACCACATCGCCCGTCGCAGGGTTTCAAGGGCGGGTTTTTTTCAGTGGGCAAGCAGGTGGAAATGTTAAAAATGCATCTGGAAGACTGGAAATAAAGAAAACATGTCTTTAAAAAAACACATAAAAAAATGGGAGCGTGGAACGTGGGGAAAATAAAAAGAGAGGGATAAATTGCTACTGTCGTAACAAAAGGGATAGATAAATTTAAAATACTAGGAACATGAGACAAAGGGAAAAAGTAAGGGAATTTTAAAAAAAAATAAGAAAAAAAGACTTTTTTTTTCTGGAAAGAAAAAGGAAATTATAGTCACGGAATTGCTATGATTCTCACGAAAAAAACGCAATGCACAATTTGGGTACAGCCCAAAAAAATGATCGCTTAAAAAGTCAAATACAAAAAAAAACCTAAAACTTAAATTATCAATGCAAAGTCCCAAAACCAACATTGCAATTTTTTGAAAAAAAAGGGAAAATTTTTTTTTTTATAACACCTCCAAGAAACTTTAGACACACCCCCTAACGAGAGTAAAAAAAAACGGGGAGACCTCAACCCCAAAGTAGGAAAAAATTATCTAAAAAATACATTGTGGAAATTCAGCCTTGGAGTTTAAAAATAAAAGAGGTGAAGATTTTATTGAACCCTGTAGAACAAAAATCTAGTTATACCCCAACACTTGTTCCAACCCCCCCAAAAGACACTTGTCCCACGTGGTTTTCCCCCAAAAAACGAACACGAAACCAAACTGACTACTTTTGTGTTTGAACCAGAAATTAAAAATTTTGTATAAAAAATGCCAAGACAAACCTGGGGGCCGATTGCAACAGTGACAACCAACTATAACTATCGATTTTAAAATAAGTAAAAAAGAGGGAGTGTCCAACACCACCTCAAAACTCGCCTACAAAACTCTTGATAAAAATTTACAGAATTCAGTGCAAAAAAATTTGAATTCCCCATCGTGTAAAAGATGTAAAACACCAAATGAGTTGTGGGAAGAAGGAAAAAAACCCTGCTGAGCGCTGCTTAAGACACTATCGCCCAAAAAAAAAAAGACAAATTCCCCCCGGACATCTGAAAAAACACTAAATAAATTGAAAAAAGGGAGCCTACAAAAAAGGGATCAATATCATTAAGAAGTAATTTCAAAAACCAAAAAAACAAAAATTTTAAAGATTATTTTTACGAGAAAGGAAAAATTTTTAAATGAACATTGCCAAGAAAGGAAAAATGTTCTATCAATAGGGCAAAATAAAAAACTCTACCAAGGAGTACGAAACATTACTGAAAAAATTAAACCTACAATGGACCTATCAAAACTGAAGATGGGTAGTTTTTTTGTGTGGAAAAGAAGTCAAAAATAGATGGAAAAAATAATGTTACAACAAATACAAAAAAAATAAAAATCAAAAAACAACATTATTAGACTCAAAACAGCGAAAATGAAACCTCGCCCCTGCAGACGAAGTTATAAAACCATAAAAAATTAAAAAATCAAAAAGGGCCCGGGGGTAGATGAAATAACACGAAACTAAACAAAATGCTGGCAAAAGTGTTTAAACTACTTCTACAAACTTTTTACGAAAAATTTAAATGAAGAAGATGGCCCAAAAACTGGGTAAAATCAGTCTTTACCCTATACCTTTTAAAAAGGTTACCCACTCCAAAGCACAATAACAGGACAATTGCATTAATAAGTCACAGCAGCAAAAAAAATTTAAAATTATTGTTGAAAAAATTGCAGACAACAAGCGATTTTCGCCCTGGAAAAAGGGACCGAAACCCAAACCAAATCTGAAATTGATCAAAAGAAAAAAAGAGAAAACAGAAAGACCTATACCTGTGTTTCACGATTACTCGAAAACTCGGAAAAAATGAACGATATGAAATTTTTCCCAAAAAACCCTCATTCAAATAATAAAACATGTTGACCAACAACAAGCACTAAAGAACTACTTGTGGGGTTTAAAAGAAAGGTTCGAAGTCAACCCAAAGGGGTACACAAGTTCTTCTGTCTCCGCCCTTTTTAATATATTGCTACGCCAGGGGGTCCTTCTCTCTCTCGAAACGTGTGTTAACAGGGAAAAGGGTGACCTGGGCATGTGTAACATGAAGGGGCTGGGGAAACTGACGCAGCTGGTGGAGCGGAGGAAAAGCCGAGAGACGGAGTTGGGGCTGCTCCGGGGAAGACCCGTGTGTGCCCTTGTGAATTTATTATACTTTTTGTTCCCTTTTTAAGCTGTATCGTGCGTGTAACATGCGGTTTCCCCCTGTATTTTGCCTATAGAAAAGTGTACGGGAAAAAACTTGTGTAAATTAAAGGAAAGAAAGACTGTTCATTTGTTGTTTATTTCGTGCCTGCCTTCGCCACGGGGCATTTTCCCTCATGGTGGTTCTGCGGACGCTTGGTGCTCGGTGCACTCTTGGAGCTGTTCAGTGTTCACGACCCTTTGTGAAAGCACGCCGTCGCCAGCTGCCTTGTGTGGTTTTCAGAGAGACGAGGCGGTCGCATAACAAATGGTGTCAGGAGTGGACTTTGTGATATTTGATCAGTGAGACGCGCCGATTTATCATGTCGTCCAAAGATGGCGGCAGCCGTGAGGGAGAGGAGGACTATGGGATGATGCAGGCACGAGTGAGGTGAAGCCGAGCCAGATGGACATGACACTGCCATGCTAGGCCGGTTTATGAGGGAGGAAATGGCACAAAGGGCAGAAAGAGCAGGCACAGAGGGACGCGAGCAGGCGCACCCATCTCGTAGAGAGGTAGCAAGGAAGGCAGAGGAACAGTTCTGCCAACTTGTTGAGGGTACAGAAGCAATCTTGCATCGTGAAGGATGGAAACTCAGAGTTTACACCGAAAAGGCCTTGCAACAGCGTGAAGAGTGAACTGATGGAGGAGGTGCAGACTCTGAAGGGCGAGGTTCAGAGGCCTGAGGAGGAAGTGAAGGAGGAAAGGCGGCGTCACGACGGTAGTAACGTTGCAAGCAGAGAAGGCAGACAAAAGGTTCTGCAAACAGATGCCAGAGTGTCAGATACTGGGGTCTGCCTGGGGTTGTGGCAGGAAAACCACCGGGCCTCGCAGCGTCGTTGTCGCAGCCAGTGGTCGCTGCAGAAGGCTGGGGACCATCGGAAACGCTCCCATTAGGTATAGGTGGCGGCAAACTCGGACACGGTAAACCGCCTCGTTCCCTCCCTCACCCCCTTCCTCCCCCCCGGGCGTGTTAGTTCATGGGCACGGTTCTCCACCCCGCAGCCCCTCGGCCTCCAGACATTCTGTGAAGCGTGTAAGCAGCTGAGTAACGACGGGAAGGTGGCCTGGGAGGCATATGTCGATCAATTTGAAAAGCTGGCATCTGCACAGGGCTGGAGCCAGGAAGAGAAGGCCCTGCCAAGCTGGTAACAGCGCTACTGGGCCCCCGCGGTGGAAGTATTGGGCATCTGCCGGCATCCCAACAGCCTCTTACACCAAGCGTGGCAGAGGATTTGAAAAAACGCCGTTGGGCACCACCACCAGGCCGAGGTTATATCGGCGCCCGCTTGAAGAAGCGGAACTCGTGAGCGTGGCGCAGACACCTTGTCCCAGCTGTGCGCAGGAGTGGAGGCGCTGGTAAGGAGGTTGTTTTATACCCTGCGGCTGCGGAAGAGATGATCGTGGTCCTGGCCCGCGTTTCTTTGTGACGCTTTGCAGGACCAGCAGCTGCAAATCTACGTCAAGCAGGAACACCCTGAGGACCTGCAGGGTGGTGATGTGCGAGGGCCTTGAGTTCGCGGCCTTCCTGAAGGCAACCAGTTGGCCTAGGGCCAAGTGCTCAGCCCCCGCCGTGACCTCCGGGGCCGGAAGGCTAACGTGGAGAAAATAGCATTGAGGAAGGTGAGCCGAAGAACTTTCCAAGGCTTGTGTTGGGGCTTGCGGAGAGGAGGGCACAGACGTAGTCAGTGTCAGAGGGAGCGGAGAACACGTCCTCTCAACGGACGGGATTCTGATGCCTTCCAGCCAGCCTGCAAGGACTGTGGCAGGTTGGTCACCATCCGAGCGCATGTCCTAAGGCTAAGGAATGGTACAGCGGAAAAGGTGGAGAAGGGCTAGGCCGAAAACCCAGCCGTCCTCGGTTCCCGGTCCAAAGACTTGGGTAAACTGCCGTCGAACCAGAATGTTGCAGGTGGAGGGCATCAATAGATGGGAAGCCATGCCGCTGACAGTGGAACACGGGGGCTGAGAAGACCCTAGTGCGGCTGATATGTTGGCCACTATGCGGACTTCCAGACGCACCACAGAGGACTGTGTGGTGTCACGGGCATTGTGTGCAGCTCAAGGGGCCCAGTGGAGGCTCGTATGGGCGTGGGCAGCACCGGTGCAGCGGCTGCCGGGTGTAGGGTGGCCGATCGGGAACGAGCACTGCTTGCTGGGCCTTGACTACCTGAGCAGAGTAAGGCAGCTGTTGTGACCCTTGGACGGAAGTGGTGAGGGTGCACGGTGACGATGTGCCTGGCTTCCAGAGGTTGGCTGAGGCAGAGAAGGTAGTTTTACGGTCTGAGCGACTGCACCTTGCCCCCAGTGACAGAGTCTAAGACTCCTGGTATCGACTGTCAAGAGTGATGCGTGAGTAGAGGGCCTCGTGGAGCCCATTCAAAACCTGAAGCTAGGCTGATGGCGTAGCGGTTGGACGGGAGGCCTTGTGAACCAGGGGAGGGGTAGTTACAGTGGTGGTAGCTAATCTCGATAGGCCCAGAAGGGCCAGCTGTGCAAAGCTGGGCACTTGTGAGGAAGTGGAGCGTCCGAAGAGTCGTCGGGGATCGAGGAAGTTGGTTTTGGTGGGGCCGTTGCCTGACTCCCGAGGATTGGCGCACCGGAGCCCGCTAACCTGAACAGAAGCAAAGACAGAGAAGATGGTCACACCCCTGTCTCAGTAGCAGATGTGTTTAGCAGGGGTGACTTGGACTGGGCCGCACAGGATTGGTGATTGAAGCACCACATAACACTGAAGTAGTTTGCCCATCAAGGAGCCCCCCCCGACGTATTGCACCAACAGACGAGGAAGAGATGCAGCGCACTGGTTCAGTGAGCTGGCGGGGCAAGGGTGGTGATTGAAACGGTCAGGACAGTCCATGGTATCAGCGGTAGTCCTGGTGAAGAAAAAGGATGGACCACACAACGCTTTCTGGGTAGACTACCGGGCGCTGAATGACATGACTATCAAGGACTCATACCCATTGACGAGAATTGATGACCACACTCGATGCATTGTAGGGGCAGGTGGTCTTCCACACTCGCCTGAAGTTGGGGTTTTCACCAGGTGGAGATGGCGAAGAGGACAAGCCAAAGACTTGCCTCTTCCTTAGGCAAGGCTGTGGCAATTCAACGTCATGCCCTTGGTCTCTGCAATCGCACCATGGTTGTTTCGAGCGTATGATGGAGAGGGATGGATTGCCTGCAGTGGTAGACGGCGTTGTCATACATTGATGACCGTCATCGTCTTCGGAGCACCTTCGAGGAGGAGCTGGAGCGGCTGGAGGAAGTACTACAGCGGTTGAGGAAGGCCAACCTCAAACTCAGCCCCAAGAAACTGCTCAATGTTCCAGCATGATGGTGCCATTTCTGGGGCATGTAGCAGTCAAGACGGTGTGCGCACCGACCACAGAAGGTGGCCGGTGGTGGAGAAGTGCCCAGTTCCACCATGTGGAGAAGTCAGGAAGCTTACATGGGCCTGTGCACATACTACCGCCGCTTTGTACAGGACTTCGCCAGTGTAGCGGGCTCCTCTCCACCGACTTACACGAAAAGGGGAGTGCTTCCAGTGACGAGGCGGACCATAGCTGTCAGTCTGCATTTGACAACCTGAAGAAGGCCCTGGTGGAAGCACCGAGTCTGGCCCTATCCGGACCCCAAAAGCTCCCTTACCTGTTGGACATGACGCTAGTGCGGAAGGCATCGGGGCAGTTTTTTGTCACAGATAAAGGACGGAAAGCGTATGTCGTGGCCTACTACAGTGCCAAGTCAGCAGGCCTTGAACGGCAACATTGTTGTGTGACAAGGAAAGAGTTGGCTGGCGGTGTGGTGAAGAAAGAGTCTCGAGCACTTTCACCCATACGCTCTACGGTGCCGAGTTCACATCCGGACTGACCATGCTGCCATACAGTAGTTGAAGCGCTGAAGGTAGCCGAGGCGTCAGCTGCAAGAGGTAGGGCCGCTCTTGAACAGTACACTACCACATCGTCCACCGCCGGGTCCTGCCATTGCAACGCTGACAGCCTGAGTCGACGCCCGTGTGAGGTCTATTGCTCACACTGTGTCAGAAGGACTCTTGATACTGTGTGCCTCCGTCTGCAGGTAGCTGGAATGTGCCACTAATAAAGGGGATGATGAGTGGCGTAAGGCACAACGTGGGACTCTGACCTTGATCCCATTGTCCAGTGGCTTGAGGCTCTAGTGGACGCCCCAAGTTGGGAGGCCGTGGCTGCGGAGAGCCACCACAAAGTGTCTGGTGCGACCAGTGGGAAACATTACGAGTGGATCAAAGCGGTTTGTTAGTGAAGCGATGTGCCAGTTGAGTGAAGTGGACAGTGACGTGGGTAGTTGTAGGACCCAGAGCCATGGTGCTGAGTTGCTGAGGGAATTAATGCCGGTGTTTCCCAGTGGCCACTGGGCGAGACAAAAGAACCTGAGGCCGTCTTCTCCGTCAACGCTTCTAAGGGGTGGGCATGCGGAAGTGATGTGTTGAATGGTGTAGGGAGCATGTGATGTGTGACAGTGCAAGAAGAGGCCCCGCTAGAAAGAAACCGTGCCCCGTTACAGTTTGTACTGTGTGGGGAGCACCCATGGAACGGGTGGCAACAGACATTGCCGGGTCCGCTAGCCGCTCACGCACAAGGAAACCGATACATCTGTGTGGTAATGGACTCTATTTCTCAAAGTGGCCTGTGAGGCATATGCACTAACCAAACACGAGGCGGGACGTGGCTGTGCGTCGTTTAGTGAATGAATTCTACCCGTTTGGTGACATGTGCCTTCTGAACTGCACTCTGACCAAGGCCGTGAGTTTGCAGTAACGAAGTGTTCCGTGAGTTTTGCGAGCGTAGGGGTGCGACAAGACACGGACGACACCCCTCCATCCACAGTCCGATGGTATGGTGGAGCGGTTTAAACCGTCCCTTGCTCAACAGTTAGCCAATATATTGCAGGAAAGGCAGGGAAAGACTGGGACGTCAAGCTGCCCGCCATGCTCATGGCCTACCGGTTGCTGGGCATGAGGTAACAGCTTCACACCTGCCCGACTCATGTTGGCCGGGAGCTAAGGCTACCAGTGGATTTGGCCACAGGGCGCCACCCGACGGGAAACTTGCAACTGTTATATCCAGCTATGCAGTGGCACTGAAGGAGAACCTGGCGGAGAGGTTGCACCGACGAGGTGCGTGGCAAGCTCAGGTATCTGCCATGCCATGAAGGGGAGAACCTCATGACCGGCGCATGAGGGAAGTGAGGTAACATCATAGGTGACAGAGTGTGCTGCATAATCCGCCGTCGGAAGCGAGGGCTCATCGCCGAAGCTACAGAGCCCATGGGGATGGGTCCCATACACGGGTTAGCGGCCCTCTCTGATGTCACCCTATCGAATGCGCAGAGGGCCGGAAAAACGACCGTATGTTGTCCCATTGGACCGGCTGTGGCGTACATGGGCCAGGCAGCTACTCCTGGGGCCAGGTGAAAAAGAAGATGAAGTTAGTTAGCCCCAGTAGCGGCGATGAGGACGGGCAGAGCGCTGACCGAGATGAGGACGAGCAATTGGACGGGTGAGGCGATGCAGCAGATGTCAATGGTGACCATGGAGCCAGGTCTGGGACAGGAGATACCCCTCTGGGGGCCACTGCCATCTAACGCCGCCCACACTCCTCCAGAGAGACCCCCAGCCAGAGCGAAGAAAGCCGCCGCGCTGGATGAAAGATTTTGTGTTTCTGAGAACTGATTTTATTTAAATTTGGTATGTAGTTTGGTTAAGGTTTAGATATGTCAGAAAGCAGACGTGTCGTCTGCTTGATAGGGGGGGATAGTGCTACGCCAGTGGGTCTTTGTTCCTCCCCCCCCTGTGAGAAAACATCTGTGTTTACAGGAAGGGACCTGGTGCAAACAATGTCGCAGCTGGCTGTGAGCGGAGGAGCGGAGGAACAAGCCGGTGAGACGCGGTTGGGTGCTGCTCCTCGTGAAAGACACCTCGTGTGTGCTTGTGACTGATATAAACTTTTGTGTTGCCCTGTAGAAGCTGTATCGTGCAGTGTGACATGCTGGTTTCCCCTGTTATGTGCCTATAGAAAGTGTACGGGTAAATAAACTTGTGCAAAATAAAGGAAAAAGACTGTCATCGGCGTGTTTATTTCGTGCCATGCCTCGCCACCTGACTTTTTCCCTCTGCGTGTTCTGGGACGCTGTTGTGCTCGGTTGCCCTTGGAGTGTTCAGTGTTCACGCCCCTGTGGATAACACGCCGTTCTGCCTAGACTGCCTTGGTGGTGGCAGAGAGAGGAGGGGGGCGGCGAACAATACAACTGTAAGGTGCCATCTAGCTTAAGGACAGATGTCATTCTGCGAAAGAGATACCCCGGAGGCCGGAGAGGCTTAGGACCAAGTATGAAGAGACAAAGGGGGGTCCCGTTCACTTCTCATGAGAACGAACGAGTCAAACTGGAAGCCGAAAGGCACCCATGGCCAAAACTCCCAGGTCCTGCGGAAATAGATTACTATTGCTTCCACAGATATTATTTACCGGACAATGCATGAAAACAGTTCGAGTCTTTTCATTAACATTAAAGAAACAGGGACAGTAGTGGAAGCGAGAGATAAGAGCAGGAGTAGTCGCAGGAGTGTAAGTGGTAGAAAGCATGGTGTGTGTGTGTGGGTGTTTGTGATGTGTGGTGTGGTTTGTGGTGTGTGGTGTGTGTGTGTGTGTGTGTATGTGTGTGTGTGTGTGTGTTCTTGTGTGTGTGTGTGTGTGGTCGTGTGTGATATGTGTGCTGTTGTTGTGTGTGATATGTGTGTGTGTGTGTGTGTGTGTGTAGTGCGTGATGGGGTTGTGTGGCGTGTGGGTGTGGGTGTGGGTGTGGTGTGAGTGTGTGTGGTGTGTGTGTGTTGTGTGTGGGGTTATATATTATATATATTATATTAAATATAGATGAAATATATATAAAATATAATTTTACATACGTACATATACACGCATATATATTGTTTATGTAGTGTATATTATACACACCAAACACATATATAGCATGTGTATGCATTATATAGACATATACATATGTATATATGAAACAAATATATACATGTTTATATATACAACATGTATATATATTATATATATATATATATATATCTATATAATATGTGTGTGGTGTGTGGGTGTGTTGTGTCTGGGGTGTGTGTGTCTGTGTGTTGTGTGTGTGGTGTTAGATTAGAAATGCATGTATAGACACACATACTATATATATATATATATATATTAATATTTATATGTTATATATATATATAATATACATCATGTATATATTATATATATATATATATATATATGTATATATATATATATAATATATATATATATATATTATATATCTATTGCATCTACACACATATTACATATATCATTTTAAATTTGTATATTCTGTGTGCTTTGCGCTGTGCATATATGTATATATACAACCATTAGAGATTCTCCATTCCGCGTGGAAGGTCCCTTGTCCCCGATGAGAATGGCAATGCACTTGCAGCGTGGGAGCGCAGCAGAGCGAGAGCATCCATCGTCCGCTGAAACCCCGCCGTGTCTTGACTCACACCAAATGCGGGATTGGCTTAACGTTGTGCAGAGCAAAGTTCATATTTGAAAATACAGCACTTCAACTCGGGTAATAAGATAGATTAAGAATTACTACCGATTATCTAAGTAAAAATTAAGCATAATGACAAAATCAAAATGATAGTTCACAACAATTTTCCTAGAGATCAGGCCGGTGCCTGACTACCAATTCATCCAGGGAGATTCTATAACGGGTTATGTTTAAGAGATTCGGAATCACACACAACGTGCAATATATAGATATATTATATAATATATATATATATACTATATATATATATATTGTATTATATATATCGATATATAATATAGATATATATATATATGGTGTGTGTGTGGTGTGTGGGTGTGTGATGTGTGGGTGTTGTGGTGTGTGTGTGCGTCTTTATGTATTGTGTGTGTGTGTGTATATATATATATATAGATATATATAGAGTATATATATGTGTTGTGTGTGTGTGTGTGTGTGTGTGTGTGTTTGTGGTGTGGGTGTGTGTGGGTGTGTGGAGATGTATGTAGATGTATAAAACATATATATGTATATAGATAAACCTATAGATGTAGATTAAAATTATATAGATATAGTCTATATAATATTATTACAATATATATATTATATATAGATATATATATTATATATATATAGGTATATATATACATATATATATATATATATAATATAATAGGTATAATATATATATATATAGTATTAATATGTAGAAATATATATATAATATATATATATATATATAATATATATATTATAGATATCTATATATATACATATATATATATATATGGACATGTATAGATATATATATATATTTATATCTATATATATAATATATATATATATATATATATATGGATATGTATATAATATATTAGATATATTATACATATACAATATATATATATAGATCTTTATATATATATATATTATGTATGTATCTATGTATGTATATACTGATATATAAATAAGTGTGTATATACATGTATATATATATATAGGTCTATAGTGTTACGCCAATGGGTCCTTTGTCTCTGTGCGAAACATGTCGTAACATGAAAAGGATTGACCTGGGCATTGTTAACATGAAGGGACATGGGCAAACAGACGCAGCTGTGCTGTGAGCGGAGGGGAAAAAGCAGAAGAACAAGCCGAGAGATGCGGTTGGGTGGCTCCTGTGAAGACCTACTGTGTGCCCTTGTAACTGGATAAACTTTCTGTGTTCGCCCTGGTTATAAGATGTAGTGGTGCAGTGGACATGTGGTTTCCCCTGTAGTGTGCCTATAGAAAAGTGTAGGGTAAATAATTGTGTAATTAAAAGAAGACTGTCATTTTGTGTTTATTCTCGTGCCTTCCTTGCCACCTAGGCATTTCCCATCGTGTTGTTCTGGACGCATGGGGCTCGGTGCCTTCTTGGAGCTGTTCAAGGTTCACGACCTGTGGATAGCACGCAGTCGCTAGCCTGCCTTGTGTTGGTGGCAGAGAGACGAGGCGGCCGGCGGACAAATGGTTTCAGGAGGGGATTTGTGAATTTGATCAGTGAGATGCGCCGCCGACTTTTATTCATGTCGTTGCAAAGAGGCGCCATGAAGGCGAGGAGGGCTATGACGGAGGCCAGGCACGGTAAGGTGAAGCCGAGCCAGGATGGACCTGTTCACTGCCATGCTGGCCGGTAGGAGGAGAAATGGCACAAAGGGCAGAAGAGCAGGCCACAGAGGGCACGCACACATCTCGTCGAGATGCAGGCAAGGAAGGCAAAGGAACAGTTCTGCCAACTTGGTGAGGTGCTAACAGAGCCACTTGCATCTGTTGAAGAGGTAAAATCAGCAGTACACGAAAAGGCATGCAACAGTGTGAAGAGTGACCGATGGCAGGAAGGGGCAGACTGAAGGGCGAGGTTCAGGCCTCTGAGGGAGAAGTGAAGGAGGGAAAGGCGGCGTCACGAGTAGTAACGTTGCAAGCAGAGAAGGCGACGAAGGTTATGGCAACAGATGCCAGAGTGTCAGATTTACTGCGGGTCTGCCTGGGGTCCGTGGCAGGAAACCCCGGGCCCTCGCAGCGTCGTTTATCGGAGCCAGAGTTTTTTGGTGGCTGCAGAAGGCTGGTGGACCATCAGCAACCGCTCATTGGGCTATAGGTGGCGGCAAATCGGACCCCGTCAACCGCCTCGTTGTTCCCTCCCCCCACTTCCTCCCCCCCGGGCGTGTTAGTTCACGGCACACGTTCTCCACCCTGCAGCCCTCAGCCTCCAGACATTCTGGAGGCGTAAGCCAGCTGAGTACGACGGGAAGGTGGCCTGGAGGCATTATGTCGTCCCACAATTTGAACTGTGGCATCTGCCAGGGCTGGGCCAGGAAGAGAAGGCCCTGCAGCTGGTAACGCGTAAGGGGCCCCGGGGTGGTGGAAGTGTTGGGGCATCTGCCGCCATCCCAACCATGCCTTTACACCAGAGTGGCGGAGGCTTTGAAACGCCCGTTTCGGGCACCAACACCAGGCCGAGTATATCGGAGGCCCACTTGAGAAGCGGACTCGTGCTGTGGCGAGACACTGTCCCAGCTGGAGCAGGATGGGGAGGCGCTGGTAAGGAGGTCGATACCCTGCGGTGCGGAAGCGATGATTGTGGTCCTGGCCCGTTATTTCCTTTGTTGACGCTTTTGCAGGACCAAGAGCAGCTGCAAATCACATCAAGCAGGCACACCCTGAGCGACATGCAGGTGGGCTGGCGAGGGCCTTGGAGTTCGAGGCCTTCCTGAAGGCAACCAGTGGCCTAGGGCCAGATCGCTCAGCCCCGCCTTGGACCTCCGGTACGAAGGTAAAGTAGAGAAACGGGCTAGCATTTGAGGAAGGTGAGCCCGAGCACTTTCAAGGCTGGTGTTGGGGCCGCGTGAGGAAGGCACAGACGAAGTCAGTGTCGGAGGGAGCGGAGGAAAACGTCCTCTCACGGACGGGTGTTCTGATGCCTCCAGCAGGGCTGCAAAGACTGTGGCAAGAAAATGGTCACCATCCGAGTGCATGTCCTAAGGCTAAGGGAGTGGTACAGGCGGAAAACTCTGGAAGAAGGGGGTCGAACCCAGCGTCCTCGGTTCCGGCCCGTAGACTTGGGTAAGCTGCCGTCAAAACCAGCACGATTGAAGGTGGACGGGCTCAATAGAGGGAAAGCCCATGCCGCCTGACAGTGGACACTGGGCTGAGAAGACCCTAGTGCGCCTAAATGTTGGCCACTAGCAACTTCAGACGCACCACAGCGATGTGTGGTGTCACGGGGCATTGTGTTGCAGCTCAAGGGGCCAGTGGAGGTCGTATTGGCGTGTGCCAGCCACGGTCGCAGCGGCATGCCGGTCGGTATGTGGGCCGATCTGGACGAGACTGCTTGCTGGGCCTGACATACCTGACACAGAGTAAGGCCGTGTGTCGACCTTACGGGACGGGGGGGGGGGAAAGCTGGTGCGGGTGCACGGTTGAAGATGTGCCCTTGCTTCCAGAGGTGGTGTGCAGGAGGTAGTTACGGAATGAAGTGACTGCACCTTGCCCCCAGGACAGAGTCTAGAATCCTGTGTCGACTGTCAAGACGTGATGCATGGAGTAGAGGCCTTGTGGAGCCCATTCAAAAACCTGCAGCTGGCTGATGCGTGGGGTTGGGCGGTAGCCTTGTTGGACAAGGGGAGGGGTTAGTTACAGTGTTGGTAGCAACTTCTCGTATAAGGCCCAGAAGGTGCCAGCTGGTGCAAAGCTAGGGAACTTGGTGAGGAAGTGGAGCGTCCCAGAGAATCGTCGAGGAGCAAGGAGTGGTGGTGTGGGCCGTTGCCTGATTACCGAGGCATTGGCGCACCGGAGCGCCTGCTACCTGGCGGAGGTTGCACGACGAGTGCCGTGGTAAGCTCAAGGAAACGGCCATGCCATGAAGGAGACCGAAAACCGGCGCATGAGGAAAGTGAGGTACAACATAGGTGACAGAGGTGGCGGCATAACCGCGTCGGAAGCGAGGGCTCTCGCCGAAGCTACAGAGCCCCTGGGAAGGGGGGGACCTTACCGGTCGTATCGGCCTCCTTGATGTCACCATATCGAATCGCAGAGAGCGAAAACGCCGTCTGTTGTAACGTGGACGGCTGTGGCGTTTACCATGGGCCGGAAAAGCTACTCCTGGGTCCCTGGTTGAAAAGATGACATTAGCTCCAAGTAGGGCGATGAGGGATGTGGCAGAGCCGACCGAGATGAGGACGAGCATTTGGACGACTGCCGTGAGGGCGATGCAACAGACGTCATTGGATGAACCCTGAGCCAGGTCTGGGGCAGGAAGATACCAATCTGGATGCCACTGCCAATTACTGTGCCCACACTCCTCCAGAGCGACCCCCACGAGAGCAAAGAAAGACCGCGCTGGATGAAAGATTTTTGTTGTTGCTGAGAACTGATTACAATAGGTTACTTTGTTTGAAAGAATTTTGTTTGTTCATAAGGACATAATTTTATTTAAATTTCGGAGTTTGTTTCAGGTTTAGGTATATGTCAGAGCAGACGGTGTCGTCTGCTTGATGGTTGGGGATTGTGCTACGCCCGAATGGGTCTTTGTCTCTGTGTGAAAGTGTTAACATGAAAAGGATGACCTGGGAATGTGTTAACCATGACGCAGCTGGCTGTGAGCGGAGGAGCGCGAGGAACAAGCCAAAGGAGAGAGGAAGCGTTGGGTGCGCTCCTGTTGAAGACCTCGTGTTGTGGCCTTGGACCTGTGTTGCCTGTTATAAGCGTATGTGCCCCCAGTGTGTGACATGCGGATTTCACCCTGTATTGTGCTATAGAAAAGTGTACGGGTGTAAATAACTGTGTAAATAAAGGAAAGACGGTCATTTTGTGTTTATCTGCGTGCCCTGCATGCCACCTGGCATTTCCCATCGGGGTGTTTCTGGGACGCTGTGGTGCTGGGTGCCTCGTGGAAGCTGTTCAGTGTTCACGAAACGTGAAGTGTAGCCACGCCGTCTGCCTAGCCTGCGTGGGTTGGTGGCAGAGAGACGAGGGCGGCGGACGTAAACAATATGTAGATAGGAAGTATAGATATATAGAGAGAGTATGGAGATAGATATATGAATATAGTATAATTTATATATGCAATAAATGAAGATATACATAGAATTAAGATATAAATTATAGACAAATCTAGATAAAAACGATATAGATAGACAGATTGTAAAGATGGTTGTCTGGTCGTTAACGAGGAGCCCGACTTTGAACCAGCCTCCTGAAGTTGAGCTGAAGCCTCTCGTTGAAGCGAGAAACGGCTTCTAGGGACGCAAATAAGGGTCCCCGATCCTTCCCTGAACAACTTGATACGACCTGGCCTGTAAAAAATGGAGGGGGCGGGGCCCGGCCCTACCGGCTTGACATGTACCCAGGGGAAAATATAGCTGAACCCTGGTGGCTCAGCCTTCATTAAAATACAAAAATAAAAGAATTTAAAGGGGTACTGAAATGAAAAAACTGCTTAAAAAAAAGTAATACAAAACACATAAAAAAAACTTTAAAATTTAATTCTAGACTTAAAAGGGACTAAGATTAAAAAGAAACGAGGGGAAAGCCGAATCCTGGGGGGCTTGGGCGTAAACATCAAAAGCCTTAAAAAATAAAAAAAAAATACAAAACAAAAAAGCACGCCCAGCAAATGACCTGGAAGTAACGGGAAGTCTGCCGTAAAACCCTTTTTGTTCCGGTGACTCCAGCTGAAGAAAATCCGAGGGTACCAAAAACAGTTTTGATAGATTCTCCTTTTTGTTTCAAAGGTTTTCCCTATTTTTACAGAAGTCACGTGACTTGGGGCGTCCACTGCCTTTTTTTCATAAATGACAAATATAAAAACCCTTTTAAATGAACTTTTTAAAAGTACTGACTCATTTACATCGCTAAAAATCTAAAAAAACATTTCTACTAAAAACTGAAAAAAAACTTTTTTATGGTAAAATCAAAAATCAAATCAAAAACCTCAATAAAAAACAGTTTCAAATAAAAGGGGCAAAACCCGTCTGTTCGTCTATAAATCGAAGAAAAAGGCTAAATCAAATCAAAAAAAATTTAAAATTTTAAAAAAACAAAAAATGACGAAAAAATTATTAAAACACTAAAAAAAATTACGGACACCTTTAAGAACTAAAACATAAAACATCAAACTTACTTAAAAGCGAAATAAAACACAAAAACGTTACACTTGACTTAGAAAAGGGGTAAATAAAGGAAAATTAACTAAAGTGGCAGGGGTAAAAGGGATAAAAATAAAAGGGGATCGGGGAACCCCCATCTGGATTCTGCTGTTCCTCTGAGGCGAGGTCTGAAGAACCTCCACAATTTTTATATTTATATATATTTAATTTATATATATTATACTATAAATATATTTATCATATAAATTTACATGAAAAATTTTACATTTTTTTTTTTAAATCTTACTTATTATGCATGTTGTAATTATTAAGTCAAGGTGAAAAATCCCTTTCGGTAATGGCTAAAACTCATCATTCATAAAATGGCTTTTCACTCAGTCATTTCATAAACTCAAATTTTTACTACTAAAAATTCTTCTTACTAAAATGGCTGAAATCAATATAGTTTTTCATGGCAAAGATATTTGTGATGAGAAAAAGGGAAACTGTATCATATGGGGCTGAGATCATATCAAATATATTTTGGGAAAAAACAAAACTATAGACTAAAAATAAGAATATAAAAAAAAACCCCACGCCTATTAAAAATTTTTTTTCGGGTGAAACTACCGGGAAAAGTCAGTATTTATAAATACATTTAACCAATTTTTGACAACATTTGTCATTTCCTTATTTCGACATATGGACCTTATACCCCCCTTTTCACTTGGAAATTGCCTTGAAAACTTTCTCTCTATACAACACTTCTACTTGCACACAATAAATTTTAACCAATCCTTGCCCCTAGTTGATTTCTTCATCTGTCGTGGGGAATTCGACCTCTTGGTTGCATAAACGGAGTAGACATTCGGGGAAAAATTCAACTGATTGCGGGATCTTGGTCTTAAAAATCCCTTTCTTCTAATTTTGTGTCAAACATTGTCACTGCCCCAAATGATAACCGGGGTTTTACGGGGACCCCCCTTCCCCCTTCCCCCCCTGGGGATGGCCGGCAAAATTTCCCCTTTTTCCCCCTGCCTTGGGGTCTACCCGGGCGGGTTTTTCACTATGTGTTCACCGGGGAATTTGGCTCCTGACCCTTTCCTCTGTTCGTTATCTCACCGGGGCGTTTTGTAAAAATGAAGGTTGGGGGTCTTGAGCAGGTGTGGTTGAGAGGTGGGAGGGGGTGCTGCAGATCTGGTGAGGCTGACATCTTGAGCAAGAATTTCATCTTCTAAAGGTTAGAAAAGGGGGCGAGCAAGTCTCTTCTATTGAAATTTTTTCAAGGGCCCTTTAGAGGAAGACTCGATAAATGCATTACACGCCCTTTTTTGTCCCCATTGGCTCGTTCTACTGGGGTTTTGGGGACTTACCGTGTGCGAGAGAAGGGGAGAAAATTTGGATGTAAGGGAAAAAATCTAAACATATAGTGATGGGGGGGCCCCTGAGAAAAAATGAACCATGTCCTAACGGAAGAAAAAATAAAGGGGTGCTGAGCGCATCCCTTGGGGGCGCAATTTTACCTAAAAAGTGCGTTTGGAGAGAAAAACTTTTAAACCTTTTTATTTTTTCCTTAAAGACCTTGGGGGACAATTTTTTTGGGGCATATGGACCGCCTGTATATCTATCTTTTTTTTAGGTAAAAAGGATGGCTAAAATGGATTCATGGTGCCAACAGATTAATGTCCGAATGACAAAGGGTCGTGTACTTTAGCATGGCGGAAAACCCAAAATTGGAGGAGAAGGGTTGTGAATTCAAAATACACTAAGCAAAGTTAACCATTCGCTCTAGGTTTACAGCCTAGTTAAGCAATAGGGTAATCCTTAGGGGGGGGAACCTGATAAACTTTCACCAAAGGAAGGAATTTCCTGTTCCTAAGGTTGAAAAATTTTTTAGGAAAAAAGGAAGATGGAAGGGGTCAAAAAATACATGTGAAAACCGTGAAACTTTATAAAATTTTCATATCTGTAAAGGGGTGAAAGGGAATAGGGGGTAGGGAAAAGCAAAAAATGAATGAAAATTTCACCGTCCCTCATCAAGCACCAAGTGGGGAATTTGGAATGGTACATAAAGTAGGGGAAAGAAAATGGAAAAATGGCCTATAGGGAAAATGTCAGAAATGACCAATGGGAAACTAAAAGTGAGAAGGGAACACTAGAGAGAATCAAACATAAAAAAAATTGTGCTTGTATGTCAGTGTTTGGGACATCCGAATTAAGAATAAGGGCAGATGTGGGGAAAGCATTCAGGACGGCCACGGGGGTTGGTATAGATCATTCCAAAGAGTGTGGCACATTTTTAAAACCAACTGTGAGGGAAGGTGACTACAAAACAAAAGGGTTGGAAGGAAAAAAGTAGCTGAATAGTGTGGTCCAAAATGAAAAAGTTTCAAATAAAATTTTGTATGGGGCATGGTTTTTTAAGGGAGGTAGACATAAGGTGTTTCTATGAAATTAAGCAAGACTAAAGGGAAAGTATAGAAGAACAAAAAGGGATTTTAGATTGTTTAGGGAGGAAAGGAAAATCTTTTGGGACAAATAATGGGTGGGTTATAGGGAAAAAAGGATATGACAAATTTAAACCTGTGAATATAAACCAAATTTCCAAAGTAAAAAGCTGTATTTGTTTCTAGAGTGTAAACTCCAGTATGTTGGGAAAATTTTCGGGGAAGAGGGAGAGGGTGAGAATAATGAAAAAGGGGAAGGTGGTGTTGTTCAGAGGCCGGGAAGGGGGATATTGTGACGAAGGGATTCACGTGTATCCACAGGGGGTGAAGAGGGTTAATGTATGTGGAGTTGGAGCTAGGGGGTGGCTGCATTGTGAGGAGTGGAGAAGGGGTGGGGAATTGTAGGGGGGGATAATCGGCCTCATTTTGATATGGGGGGTGGAAGTTGGGGGGTTTGGGGTGGGGGGGGGTTATGGTGTCATTTTGGGGATAAAATAGATATTTTAAAATATCTTCAAAGTTTTTTAAAGGAATGTTGGGGGTTTTTAGACAAGGTTTTTTTATGAGGGGGGAAAGGGCTGGGTTCGATAGAGGAAAAGGTATGGTTTTGGAGTTTTGGGGGTAGGAAAAGGGATGGATGTTTGTCTATCTACTGGGGGGTAGTGAAAAGGGGGGGGAGGTTTAGGGGCTCAGTAAGATTTTTTGCGAGAGATTTCAAAATTTTAGAAGAAAATAATTTGCGGGGGAAAGGGTAGAGGTAAAGTGGGAAGTAAATTGGGGGAGGGGAATAGGGAGGGTGTGGGAATTATTGGGGGGGGGGGGAGGGCGGCGAGCACAACTTGTGGGAAAAGAAAAAAACCTTGACAACCCCTGCTTGCTCTTGAGGACCCAAATTTAAAACCTGCTGTTGCCAACCTCGCCCAAAATTTTGTAGGTGGGCGCCTCTAAAAAATATATGGGGCTCCCACATTTGGGCACTTGCATGACGGCTAGTTTTGTTTGGTATGACCGGGGGCAAAAGTGTTTTGGCTGTGGAATGGCATTTTTTGCAGGATGTTTTAAAATGCCAACAATTTTGCATTTCTGGGAGGATTCTCCACCAAGTAAAAATTAAAGGAAGGCAAACTATGGGAAATATTTTTGGGAATCTTGGGGGTTCCCTGGGGGAATGGAATAGCCTGCTGATTGCTCTAGTCCGTGCGACAGGCAAGTAAGTCTCTCCCAAATTTGAAAATTTTTGTTAAAATAGGGGGTTTGTTTGGGAGATGGGGCGTTCCGGTGAAAGTATTAAAGATTTGGGTGGGTTCCATAAAGGGGGTTACCAGAGAGACATCAATTGGGAAATGCTATAGTTTGGGGTTTTGATTGCTATTTGATGAAACAGAACGGTCGGTCTGCTACAAAAGAGCCTTTGCCTACTTTTTTTTGGGGCCTTGCGGGAAAAAAGGGGTTTGTCAATGGGGACTGTGGGGGGGATCAGTAAATTGTCCCTTTGCTGGGCAAAATAATATTTAAGATTTTGTAAATTTGGGTGTAGGAAGTGGCGTGTGGAAAAGGGGTATGTTGGGGGGGGGGTTTTTTAGGGAAAAAGGACAAAAGGATGAAAGTAGAAAGGGGGGGAGGATGGGGTAGATATAAGAGTTGTAGGGGTAAGATGAAGCGAGCTGCGGGGAAGTGGAAGGGAGATAGATATTAAATTGGGGGAATGTACTGTAGGCATTGAGTGGGGGTTTTGTTGGGGTGTTTGACCCGTGGTCAAGGGGAGCTTGGGGTGGGGGGAATGGGGTTTTTAATTTGGTGGGCTATTTGTGGGGGGCAACTCTTTTGCCTAAAAAGGGTATAACGTGTTCATTTCATTATTGCCATAGTACCCGAAAATGTTGGGGAGAAAAGTCCCCCCCCTTTAGGGTCCCCTTGAGGGAAGGGACTAAAACTTAACAGAACGTGCCCCTGGCTCCCCCAACCCTCCAGACTGGCAAAAGTCACCTTTCATCCTTTCACACGGCTCTCACCCTAAGGAAGTAGAGGGTTGGGAAGGACGGAACGAAAAGCAGGAGGGGAAAAAAAACATGCAAATTACTGAGTCGGGGGTGAGGGCCCCAAGTAATGGAAATTTTAGCTTTTTCCCGTCCTTCTTTTAGCCCCCCCCCCCCCACAACACATGGCAAAGGATTGGGGGGATGTTTTTTGAAAAATGTAAAAAAATGCAGTAGGAAAATTTTAGTACCCAAAATTTCCACTGTGCACAACTTTATAAATGACACAAATTTTGCCCCAACGAAGTTAAATTCATTTTTCTGCTGAAACCTACGCTGTCATGAAACTCCATAATGAAAATAAAGGGTTCTGTCAAAAAAATATCCCCCCTTTTCCCGTTTCTTCATTAAGGTTATATATACATTTTACTCCTTTCTTACAGGATAGTTGTTGCAACATGGAAAAATTTTTTACATCACTTCCATTGTAAAAAATTTCCATAAAAATTTTTTTTGGATTGTCAGTTGTTTCCCTTGTGTTCTAATGCCAAACCCGTAAATTTTAAAAAGAACTTCTTCTGGGGAATGTAGCCTCCATGCCGGATTGGAAATGGGTTCTTGGGGTGCAGTCTTCATTTCTCATTTTTTGGCTCAAATACTTCGGAAATGATGATACTTTGAATAATTCTCCCTAAAACTGCCCAAAAAGGTCTTTTCCATGTAACGCTGCATTTTCACATCTTTTAAACTTTTTATGGTTTTCTCAGTTTTACATGTCCCCTTTTTTTTTCCCTTTTTCCCCTTTTTTTTCATTAGATTTAAATTTCACCTCCCTTCCTTTTTTATCCTTTTTTTTTTTTTTTTTTTTTGTCCGTCTTTCTCTTTGTCTTGTTGCAAAATCCGGTTAGGTCTAAAAGGAGGAAGGCAAAACGGTAACACAACGGTAAGCAAAACTAACGAGGGGGGTCAGGGCAGGTCGGGAAATCACGGGTTTGGGGGTTTTTCTAGAATTTTTTAAAAAAAAAAAGAAAGTGGAATAATACAATGCCGCTTGATATCGAAAAAATTCATATATATAAAGTCATAATTATGTTCATATATAATACAAATTAATAAAAACTCTATCATCTATCTTCTATCTGTCTATCTTCTTCTAATTAAAATTTTAAAAATATATATATATATATATATATATATATTATATTTTAATATATATATTGAACCGTATTCTTTTTTAAATTAAAAAAGGTATAAATGAGAAGAAAACTTCCTATCCAAAAAATGTATTTTTACCGGGTTTTTATTTTCTTTGTCAAAATCATACACCAAAAAAATTAAGATATATTCTACAACCATGAATGTATTTAAACGCCATACTGTAATTTTTTCTCCGTCGCGATGAAAGCACTTCCCTAATTTTTTTTTTTTTGTTTTTTTTCTTTTTTTTGTTTTGTTTGTCCTCCTGCCTACTCCCGCTTCCCCAAGTTTGGTAATGTCCCTTCTCTACATGTACCCCTGGCACTAAAATACTCATACTACACACCACACCACACACACTTTATTTATAATATATAAATTTTTATATATATAATATATTTATATATAAAATTATATTTATAAATATTAAATTTTATTATTATTAAATATAATTTTATATATATATATATATTATATTATATTATTTTATAATATATATTTTTTATATATATTTATTTCTTTTATATAAAATATTTTATAAAATTTTAAAATTTAAAATATTTTATATAAATAATTTTTATTAATATATATATATTTATTTATTTTTATATATATAATATTTTTTTTATATTTTATAAAAATTATTTTTATTTATTTTAAAATTTATCTATAAATTTTTTTGTTGGGTGTGTGTGTGTGTAGTATGTATGTAATGTATGTGCCTGGTGGTACATGAATGAAATGGCCCCCTTTCCGAAATTGGTGGAAACAGGATAGTGCTGAGGAAAAAAAAACAAACAAAGAAACAAAAAAGAAAATTAGGGAAGCTGCTTTCACGCGACGGGAGAATTTCCTTTCGGCAATTAAAACTACCATCTCATGTCTGATATGTAATATCCCCTTCAAATTTCTTTGGTGTTGTTTTTTCTGACGAAAAATCAAACCGGTCAAATACTTTTTTTGGATTAGGAGATATTCTTCTCATTATACCTTTTTACTTTACAATGATACGGTTCTTTTTTTTTAATATTTTTATTATTATTATTATATATATTTTAATTATTATATATATAGATAATAATAACGATGATAGATAAGTAGTGTTTTATTTATTGTTTAAATTATGCATAAAATTGTACTTTTATTGTTTTATGATATAAATGCGGCTTGTTTTATTCCATTTTTCATTTTTTTTTTTTAAAAATTCTAACACCCCCCCCGCCTGATTCTTCCGCCCGACCTGACCCCCTCCCGTTTCAGTTCGTCTGCTTCCCCCTTTTCGTGTTCCCGTTTTTTCCTCTCCCTCCTTTTTCAACCTAACTCAAATCTTGCAAAAACGAAGAAAAAGAGGGCAAAAAAGGTAAAATAAAAAGGGGAGTGTGAAATTTAAAATTTTAAATAAAAAAAAAGGAGAAGGGGAAAAAACGGGGACATGTAAACTGGAAACCATAAAAAATTAAATTGTATGTGAAAATGCTGCTTTACTATGGAACAGACCTTTTAGGCAGACTTTAGAGGAAAATTTTTAAAAAGTATCATCAGTGTCCAAGTCTTGAGCCAAAAATTGAAGGAAGACTGCCCCCAAACCCCTCTTTCCAGTCTGGGCATGGAGCACATTCTCCAGGTAAGTTTTTTTTTGAATTCACGGTTGGCTTTAAAACACAAGGGGAAAAAACTAAAAATCAAAAAAATAATTTTATGGGTTTTTTCAATGAATGTTAACAAATTTCATGTTGCAAAAACTACCTATACCTGAACGGATAAAATTTAAATTTAAACCTTAATAAAAAAGGGGAAAAGGGGGGGGGGATTTTTTTTTTTTGACAAACTCCTTTATATTCTTATCTCGGGAGCTTCATGATCATTCTGTAGTTTTTCAGCAGAAAATAATTTTTCCCCTTCACTTATGGGCAAAATTTGATAGTCATTACTAAGTCTTGCCAGGGGGAATTTTTGGTACAAATTAAACTTTTACACTCTCTTTATTTACTTATTCAGAAATCCCCCCCAACCCCTTTCCCCCTTGTTGTTGGGGGGGGGGGGGGGTTTGGGGAAAGCAGGACTGGGACCAATGCTGAGATCCCCATTACTTGGGCCTCATCCCCCGACTACTAATTTTTTCATTTTCTTTTTTCCCTCCGCTTTTTCTTTCCGTCCTTCCCCAACCCCTTTTTCTTCCTTAGTGTGGGGAGCCGTCTGAAGGATGAAAAACTGACTTTGTGCCAGCCTGGGCGGCTTTAGGGAGCCATGGGGACGGATTCCCTGTTTAAGTTTTCTATCCTTACCCCCAAGGGGGCCCTAAGGGGGGGGACTTTTTTTTCTCCCCAACTTCTCGAGGGTTCTACCAAAAATGAAAAGAAACGTTATCCCCTTTTTTCAATGAATTTTTTCCCCTTCATCAAAAACCCCCCAATTCAAAATCCCGATTCCCCCACCCCAAACTCCCTTTTACCCCGCTCCCAAAAACCGCAACAATACCCCCCCACTCATGCTACTAGTACATTATCCCCCAAGTCAAACTCTATCTCCTTTCCCACCCCCCCATGCTCCTTCACTCTACCCCCCAATTTTTCTTTATCATCTCCTCATCCCCCCTTATTCACTTTACTCCTTTTTCCATTTTTCCAAATACTACCTCCCTCAAACTACTCCCTTTTCCACCCCTTCCTATCCCCCCTCTCAAAAATTTTTAATACTCTTTTACCCCCCAAAAGGGCCAATTTTTAGTGTCCCTCCCACCTCCCCACTCTGCAAAACTCTTTCTCCACAATGCCCCAAAAAAATAGCAAAGGTCTTTCCGTGCAACCTGACCGTTCCCTTTTCTCAAGGTAGCAATCAAACCCACTATAGCTTATCAATCTGATGTCTCTCGGTACCCATTCATGCGAAACCCCACCCAAATCTTAATACTTTCACCGAACTGTCTCTTCTCCCAAACAAACCCCCTATCTATAAAAAAAATTTCGTCCCTTTTGAGAAACTTCTTCCTTCGCACGGACTATGTGAACGTACGTGCTATTCCATTCCTCCCAAGACCCCACTAAAATTTCCAAATTACTTTTTCCAATATCCTTCCCTTTTTGTTTTTAAATTGGGGGAAATCCCCCAGGCCAAAATTTTGGGGATTTAAAAACCTCCCAAAATTGATCCCCCCCCAAATACCTTATGCCCAACCTGGTCATCTCAATAAAATACTAGGGACATCCCTGCATAGTGCCAAAGTGGCAGCCCCCATAAAAAATTTTTTTTAAGGGTGCCCCCCTACAATTTGAAATCTGAGGGGACGCCAGATTCAAATTTTCACTTCAAAGCAAGACGGAAATTTTCACTTTTTTTTTCTTACTCCCCCTAGAGTTGTTGCCCCTCTGCCCTCCCCCTCCCCCCCAAAACTTCCTACACCCTTTCCTATTCCTATCCCTCCTAATCTTACTTCCCCCTTTTCCCCCCCTACCTTCCCCATTAAAAAATTTTTGCCATTCTAAACTTTTGAAATCTCTACTGCAAAAAACTCTCTGCGCCCTACCCTTCCCCCCCCCCTTTTCCACCCCCGTAATAGACTAAACTTCCACCCTTTTCCACCATACTCAACTCCCCTCTTTTCCCCTCCCTGAACACCATCTCCTTTTCCCCCCTTCTAAAAAAACCTTTTCCATAAAACCCCCAAACATTCCTTTTTACAAAAACTCTTAAAGATATTCAAATTACTTTTGAGTCCCAACTGCCCAAAAAAAACCCCCTCACCCCCTCAAACCCCCAATTTCCACTTTTTCCATACTAAAAGGGGTCCCGGGTATCCTCCTCCCCTACATATATTCCCCCCCCCCTTCCCCTCCCCCCACAATGAAAAAAACCCTCCCCCCTGCCCACCCACATACTTACCCTCCTTCCCCCGGGGATACCCTAAACCCCTTTTACGCCCACAATTATCCCTTCCCCGGTCCCCTCCTGAACAACCCCCCTTTCCCCCTTTCATTTTTATCTCACCCTCTACCTCTTCCCCCTGAATTCTCCAAACACGTACTGGGCCTTATACTCTAGATAAACTAAAGACGCTCTCTTCTTGGAATTTTGGGGGTTTTAATTCACATGGGCTTAAATTCGTCTATTTTTCTTCCAAAACCCTCCATTTTTTCTCCAAAAATTTTTCCTTCAACCTCCAAAACCCCTAACTCCTTTTTTCCTTCTATACTTCCCTTTATGCCCTTGTCAAACTTATCCATCAGAAAACCCTTAGTCTCCCCCCTTCCCAAAACCACTGCCCCATACACAATTTTCAACTTTCTTCCTTTTGGGCCCACCTTATTTCGCACTTTCCCCTTTCCACCCTATTGCTTTGTTCACCTTTCCTCACGTTGGTATTTTAACTGCCCCACCCTTTAATATTCTATCCCCAAACTCCCGGGGCCCGACCCCCTAAATCTTTCTCCCACATCTACCTTATTCTTAATTCATCGCCCCCACACACTTTGACATAACCCAAATTTTTTCTGCTTGACCTCCTCTTGTTTTCCCTTTCTCCCCTTTTTTCCATTGGTTTCTAGACCCTTTCCCTATATGACCATTTTCCTTCTTTCTCCTCTTCATATTACCATTTCCTAATTCCCCACTCTGGTGATGATGAGGTCTGGTGTAATTTCATTTCACTTTTTGCTATTCCTACCCCTTTTTCCCCCTCTCACCCTTACTTTGTACATTTATAAAGTGTTCCAGTATCCTATGTTTTTTTGAAAACCCTTCCATTTTCCTCCTATCTTTCCTATTACTTTTTTAAACATATTAAAAGTCAAAAATTTTTCCCCTTCTCTTGGGTGAAAGCTTTATCAGTTCCCTAAGGGATTACCCCTCTTCTCTAACTTTTTTCTTGTGCAAACTACTAGAGCAAAGGTTAACTTCTGTTTTTGTGGTACTAAATCTCAAAATCTCCTCCTTTCCCCAAATTTTGGGTTTTCCGCCTCCTGAAATACCTGCCCCCTTTTTCATTTCGAACTTCCTGCTTTGCGCACCAGTCCTATTACCATACTCTTTGCCCAGAAAAGCATTGATACTACATGGGGGTACATATGCCCAAAAAATTTTTCCCCCCTGGGCCCCATATGGAACATATAAGCTTTTTTAAAGTCTTTTCTCTCCAAACGCACTTTTCAGGTCAAAAATTTGGGCCCACAAGGATGCGCTCGCACCACTTTTTTCCTTCTTGCCGTTAGGGACATGGGCTCTTTTATCCTCAGGAGCCCCACCATCACTATATGTTGAATTTTTTTCCCCTTACTCCAATCTTTTTCCACCTCTTCTCTCGCACCGGTAAGTCCCCAAACCTCAAACGGCCAATGTGAAAAGGGCTGTTACATGCATCATCGAGCTTTCCCCTAAAGGGCCTTGAAAAATTACATAGAAGATCTTGCTCCCCTCTTTGCTAACCCTTTTAAAGAGAGTTCTTTCCAAATTTTCCGCCTCCACCAGCTTTCAGCACCCCTCCCCCTCTCAACCTCACCCCTTTAAAACCCCTAACCCTTTCCCCTTACAAAAAGCCAGAGTTTGGTAACAGAAGAAAGGGTCAGGAAACAACTCTCCCAGGGTAAAACCTAGTAAACGCAGCCCGGGTGCTCAAAGGGGGGAAAAGGGGCTATTTCCGTGCCCTCCCCATGGTGGGGAAGGGAAAAGGGAGATCCACGTAAATCCCCGTGTTATCTTGGGCCCCAGTGACTGATTTTTACACAAATCTTGAAGAATGGATTCTTTAAAACCAAGTATCCCCAAACATTTGATATTTGTCCTCGAGGTCTTACTCCCCCCTTTAAAAGTCAACCCAAAAGGGTCGAAATTCCCTCCAGATGAAAATAAAAAAAAAAATACGGGGGACGATTTTTAAATGTGTTGTGCTGCGTAAGATGTTTTTACTAGCAATGTAATGTTTCAAAGGGTAAACTCAAGTTAAAACCGTGCATGTAGGGGCCAAAAGCGAAAAGGAAATAAAAATTTTTGTCTAAAAATTGGGTTTAAAGTTATTTATAAAACTTGATGCTGTGTATGTATTTCACCTGAAAAAAATTTTCAAAAAGGCTGTGGTTCTTTTATTTTTCTTTTTTTTGTTCATATAGTTTTTTAGTTATTTCCCCTTTTAATTATTATGATATTTTCTCCACCGTCATATATCATTTCCTTTTTTTTCACATCACTCAATCTTAGCCATGAAAAAACATATTTGATTCCACCCCTTTCATGTATCTAAATTTTTTACTAAAAAGTTGTAGTTTCATAAAATGACTGAGTAATACCCATTTCATGAGTGCTAATTTTCACCCTTCACAAAGGCTGATTACCATTTTGACGTATATATATAAAACATGCATTTAAGATAGTAAATATATTTAATATACTCATTAAAATTTCATATGCTTTTATATTTATTTTTTAATAATATTTTAAAATATTAATATATATATTATATATATTTTTGGGGGTTCTTAAACCCTCGCCTCAAAGACACAGAAATCCCCAATGGGTGCCCCAGATCCCCCTTTTATTTTTTTTCCCGTTTTACCCCTGCTCCTTTTAGTTAGTTTCCCTTTATTTTACCCATTTTCAAAGTAAAGTGTTCCGTTTCTGTGTTTTATTTCGTTCTTTTAAAATAAGATTGATTCTTTTTTTTTTTTAGTTCTTAAGGGGTTTTTCCGTACTTTTTTATTTGTTTTTTTTAAAATTTTTTTGATCGTCTTTTTAAATTGTTTTTTTTTTAAAATTAAGATTTATTTTTCGTTTCTTATTTGCCCTTTTCTTCGATTTAAGAACTGGGGGTTTTTGTCCTTTTTAATTGTAAACTTTCTTTTTTTTGTATGTATTTGTATTTTGTTTTTATGATTTTCCAAAAAAAATGTTTTTTTTTCAGTTTTAGTTACAAAATTGCTTTTTAGATTTTTTTCGATGTCAGACTCAGTACTTTTTAAAAAGCTTCTTTTTCAAAGGGTTTAGTTTTTTTTCTTTAGAAATGAGGCTGACGTCACCAATGTCATGACTCTGTTTAATACAACCCTGAAAAAAATAAGGAAGATCTATTAAAATGTGGGTTTGTGTCACCCCCCCTGGGTTTTTCCCTGGAATTACCGGAACAAAGGTTTTACTGAGCAGACTTTCCCCTTACTTGCCTAGTCATTTTTGGGCTTGTCTTTTATGGGTTTTTTATTATTATTTTTTATTTTTTAATTTCTTTAGATGTATTTTTACCGGCCCTTCAGGTTTGGGTCTTCCCCTTCGTTTCTTTTTAATCTTTATTTCCTTTTTTAAATCTAGTAATTTTTTTTAAAGTTTTTATTATGTTTCTTGTATACATTTTTTTGCCTTAACAGTTTTTTCTTTCATACCTTTAAGTTTTTTTATTTTTCGTATTTTTTAAAAAATAGGCTGAGCCACGGGCTTCCTCTATTTTTCTCCGCTCAGGGGAAAGTCAAGCCGCGAGGTCCCGGCCCGCCCGGGTACCATTTTACGGGCCCCGATCTGTATCAATTTTTTTCAGGGAAAATACGGACCTTTTTTGCGTCCCCAACCGTTCTCGCTTCCAGGGCTTCACTCACTTCAGGGCGGGGGGCAAAATCGGGGGTCCCCGTTACGGACCAAAACCCATTTAAATTTATTTTTTATATAGAATTTTTTTTTAATTTTTATTTTTTTTTTTGTTTAAAAATTTTTTATTTATATTTTATATTTATATTTTTAATATTATTTTTGGGGGCCCCCCTCTTGAACCCAACCTAATA
>NW_023647784.1:0-7089 GCF_015228065.2 Penaeus monodon
ATATATTTTATTATTTATATAATTATATACATACACACACACACACTTTATATATAATATATATATAATATAATATATAATTATATATAATATATATATATATATATATATATATATTATAATATATATAAAGTGTGTGTGTGTGTGTGTGTGTGTGTATATATATATATATGTATATATATATATATATATATATATATATATATATATATATATATATATATATATATATATATATATATGTGTGTGTGTGTGTGTGTGTGTGTGTGTGTGTGTGTGTGTGTGTGTATGTGTGTAGTTATACCTTTAAATCAGTCAATTAATCAATCTATCTATCTATCTATCTATCTATCTATCTATCTATCTATATATATATATATATATATATATATATATATATATATATATATATATTTATCATATATTTATATATATCGATATATGTGTAGATGTATGTGTGTTACATATTATATTGACAAGTAGATTCACTTAACGTACGCACACGACGTGGCAAACAGAAAATAAGCGTACTCAGTAACCGGAAGTGAATAGCATAATCGATGGTCGCACCCGGCGATCGGTAACCACACCTGAAGGGGGGCGTAGGGCAAACGAGGGCGTGGGTCTCCCTCCGAAACAATAGAAAGAAGGCGAGAAAGAAGAGGCAAATAAACCAAGAACAATATAATGTGTCCACCTCGTCCCCTTTGCCCCCCCCCAAAAGGGTAAGGGAGTCGCCGTAAGAGGGTAAAAATAGTTCACCTCAGGATGAGTTAGGGCAGTGGTTATTGATTCGCTAATTATCACTGGCTATTCCTCGTGGCTGATTACCTTACATAGAGATGGTATGGGTATTGATCCGATACAGGGGTGTTACAGAGGGGTGGGTATTGACTCGACAACTACTGACCCTCCCTCGTCTCTGAATAGTTAGTCTATCTGGTCTCTCTCTTGCCCCTCGCCCAAGCACTATGTGCTTGGGCGTCTCCTACGATAGACTATTCTCACCCGGTGTATTATGCGTTAATCTAGTATATCTCGCCGGGAAAAGACCGTGAATACTCGGACATACATCCTCCTCATCACTCCCAAGATCTTCGTTCATAAGGTCAACGACGATTGCGGACATGTCTCTCCAGTTTGAGATCAAGCACCGGTAACACAGATGATAATGCACCTCCTCTTCTTTCGAGGTAATGACGGTGGCGGCGGTGGTGGTGCACCTTCGCCTTAAGAAGCAGCGAAGCACGTCACTCCCTCTCTCTCTAAAAACTGTAACCGATCAAGACAAGAAAAAACACATTAACCTCCACTGAGATTAAAAATGTTCGCATTATACTAGAAAAAAAACACAGCTGGCAGTTCTCGTCCGGATAAATTTACCATGGTGAATAAAAAATAAAATAAAAACATTTACTGTATATATGTAAATAATAATAATAATAATAATAATAATAATAATAATAATAATAATAATAATAATAATAATAATAATAATAATAATAATAATAATACTCTCAAAGACTAAACAATGTTATGAAAATGTTTGCAAATGTTTATCAACAATCTTAGAAATAACTTACCTTCGTGGGCGATGAACATGCTTGCGATCTCTCCTCAAGTTTCATGTTATAGCAGTCGTTCTTTCATCATTAAACCATCTCCATAATACACATACCATTCAGTGAAAAGGATCATAAAACTCTTGTTGTACTCAATATGGTTTTCACCCTTACATAAACACACGTCCTAACAGACGATAACTCAAAATAAATGAAAATAAGCAGGCCTAAACTTTCTGCGTGAATACAGATGTGTTAACCACTGTCTCGTATGTTTGTTCATGTTTATGTCTTGCTAGCCAACCTATCACCTGTGCGCGATAATTACCATTTCAAAACCGATGAATTGCCGATTGTATAGACTACCAAGCTTGGGAGAATTATTTCATCTCGGGAATCAAACTCTAGAACTTGAATAGAATCATCAGCCGACTCTTATTGGTAAGCTTGTTCTGATTAGTTATAATGGAAACTAGGGAATGGCATATATGTATAGCTACAAGAGAGTTTACGCACTAACATATATTCCCAACACGTTACCAGTGCAGCGACTCGACAACCCAGTCTCCCATTATATGTTATGAACTTGCGTGCATAACCAATTCTGCATTTTTTTATGTTAACGGATTTTACTTTTTATTTATTTATTTATTTATTATTTTTTTGTAATGTAGCTGGATTATTATTTTTTTTTTTTTTGTGTCTGGATTTCTGTGCATGTTTGTTTTTTTCATTCGATATGCAAATGTCTGTGAAATAATGGAAGAGGTGAAAGTCTGATTCTAATTATGAGAAATCTGCATTTGTATTTAATTTTTTATTTACTTATTTTTATTTTTGTGTGCATGTATTTATACAGTATACCTTTGTATTCATAGTGTATTGTGTACAGGAAAGCGCTAATGTATAGTTTCAGTCACATCAATTAACTTTTAAGAATGGTGAATATTTGTATGAAGATTATGAAAAATGCTATCACAATGCAATGCACATACAGTGACTTCAAAATAACTATTTTCGTTCATAGTCTTTTGTAATATGTGCAACCTTAGGTCATTTGATTACACATTTACAAATGCTTATTTTTTACTATTTCACTCCCTCTGCCTCTCTGACTATCAATGAAATCTGCAAATATATATGAAAGGATAAACAGATGTAATTGTTTAAGACTGACAGATTGAACTGATAAAGTAACTCATTGATTAAGAGGTATATATGGAAGAGATGTTCAATATGTGACTACATTCTCTCCCATTTTAAACTCTCAGCAAGGAACATTTTCTGATGTCACAGTCATTTTCTGATGGTAATACACTGATACTTAATTATCAGTGTACTGCCATCTTTCTTAGAGCCCATAAGAGAACATGTGTCGAGTTTGTTATTGATTTCTCTTCTTATTTTTCTTAAACATGAAATTACTAAATAAATAATGTATTGTGTAGGTGCGACGTATATGAGCTATCACAATGTTACACCCGGAAATTTGCATAAATAAATTTAAACTTTTCGTACCCTCACGATTTACGTCACTATAAGAAAGGGAAAATATACTTCAGTATCTATTAAAATCGACGGCTCAATATCTATCCAATGGTTTTGCCGGTTCAAAAACAAGTGAACACGAGGTAAGCTGTAATTTTACCATCAACTTGTCATAGCTTATACCAGGGTTTAGATGTCTGACAGAGAGAGGGGAGAGATTTAATATTGGCACTGGAATATAGTTCCAATTACTGTTCTCTGGCTCGCCACCTATTATTTAAAGGGGCATCTACCCTCATTGACCACCCAGGCGTTAGCATCTGAAAGATTTTGGGGTAGCTTGGATCATCAATCTTTGCAACAAGATGAACCAATACCATAATACTTACTGAGGAGGTTGGGAGTGGAGATGGCTGTCCTCACAAACATGAAAGAATATGAGTGGCATTGTCAGTGAGAGTAGCTACATTTTTCATTGGTTAGGCAACATCAGTGGAAACCACCTCCAGCAGAATCCAGCCATCATTAGCTGTGTTAGCTCCAGCCGATGGATGTGTAAAAGGCTATCATCCTTAGTACAATGGTGAACAGAGGGTAGTTATACTTGTTAACGGCTTGACTCTTTATTTCTGAGAGTTGACACCACGCAGTATAAGAACACGACATGTTTAGTTATACGGGTTATCGGGCCGCGCGGAGGTCACGGTCAGCTGCCCGTGAGAGAGGGCGGAGCTGACCTTAGTGCGCTGGTAGCTGGCTACGAACTCCCGGTCAAACGAGGTCAGATATAAAATGTGACCTCCGCCCTCGCTGAGCGGGTGGTTCTTATTTGGGACTTTTGGATCCACGTGGAAAACAGCCACGTGGTCCACTGGTAATAGAAATAGAATTATCCACATCCTGTAACAGAAATAGAATTATCCACATCTTATATTGCTCGGCCACCTACTCGCGCCTCGCCCTCGAGGCGCCTTCAAGGGTGACCTAACTTGGCTGGTCGTCTCGTTCTCGTGCGTCGTCCTGGTTCAACTTCGTGGCTGCTCGTCCATGTTGTCCTCATCCTCCTGGTCCTCTGTGTAACTGTCCGTCCTCGTTCACACGTCCTCGAAAGTCTCGCAAAGGTCCTCCTTGACTTCAGATTCGTTTAGACCACCTCGTAGTCCTCGTCCAGGCCTAACTCGGCGGCGTCCTCGTCCACACGTCCTCACAGATCTCGTCCAGGTCTTTCTCGCGTCCACACGTCCTCGTAATCTTCATCCGGATCTACGGGCGTCGGGGCAGGGGCGGCATCTCGGGGCGGCTTATATCTGCGCTACGAGCTCCTGGAGTTGACCGGATCTGCAGGCGTCCGCCAGGCACAGCATTCTGGGGCGACTGGTACCTTTTCTGACGAAAATCTTGGTCCGTGGGCCTATGGCGATCTTCGATGACGTCCTTCTCACAGCATCCTAAGGGTCCTCCTTCGGTGCCGTGTCGGTCCGACTGCAATATAAAGTCGGGGAGCCAGATCATACACGTAAGGGCCAGAGTAAGAGAAAAAGAAAGGCAACAGAGAAGATGGGGTGGTAATTACCACTAGCCGGTTATTCATAACAATTTACGGTTTTACTGTTGGTTTTAAACTTATTTTCGTCTTTTTTTTTCATTTTGTGTTTATTTTCACAAAGGTAAAGAAGAAAATAGAAGAGGGAGATGTCAGTAGCGGTCCGTATAGACCTATTTGAACTACCAACCATCTCTGATAGATATGAGAATAGATAAGGGAACGACATCGGCGATCCGCGAAGATCTATTTGAACCATAGTCGTCACACAGATAAGAAATAGATGTAACTTGTACACAGACAGCGACAGACAAAATTGCGGGCTAAAGAGATAAATCTTTACGCCGGCACTAAGACAATGAAAAGGGTCAGTGTCTTTTATCCTGTGTGTGTGAGTGAGCTGAATGTGTGTGTGTATGCGTGTGTGAGTGACAGCTATCGTTAATGAGAGGGAAGCGAGTGACCTCACACAGAGAATGAATCACAAACACGAATATTAACGTTCACTATAACAAAACTGATGTAAATTAGCAATGCTAGCTATTTAAGATTATTTCAACTACCACATTGAATTCAACATATAATGATATGCGACAGAATGTACGCATGAATGAATGGTGACATGAAAAATATTCGCCAATTTTTTATCAAGCAAATCTTCTCGGGGTCAGAAATCTGAACTGCCGAGGTACATGTCTAGCTTTGCACGTCAGACTTCAATAAAACTCAATAACGGGGGGATCCTATACCCAAATGCCGTATATGACTGAAGCGACTCGAGCCAGGAATATAATATCCTGCTCTCTTCTGCGTATCTGTAATGGGCGCTCGCAAAATTCCCGAAGGATATATAATTCACGAATCACACAAACGCTTGGGGGTACCCAAAACATGCAAGCGACTTCAAGAGGGTGAGAAAGGTGTGATTAATAAGCGAATAATGATTCTAGCTTAACCCTAGTCCTACATTAATTAACGGACGTAACCGCGGGTCACACCGACTCAAAGGGAGCCGAACGAACGAATAACTTCGGTTATTGCACCTACTCTCGAACGACGGAGCGCAGATCTATTAGGCGTTTACGCAACCCCGGGGCAATATCGGGCAATCCTGTGCACTATGATATGGGGGAAGATCCTACGCTATATCCAAATAATACAATTTTGTTACCTGCTTCGCTCTAGCGCCGATAGAACGTGTCACCAAAAAGCAATGTAACAATGATATGTTTGCTTCCAAATTAGAGGGAACCAAGTGGTCATCTGACCCTACCCACGCCGCCACCGACCGGGAAAAGAGAAGTGAGGTCAGGTCAAGACAGGAAATTAACCTTTTCTAATCCAAAGTGACCGCAAAGAAGAAAAGGGAAGGTCAGGTCGGGGGCGAGGGTTAGGAACGAGATAAAATGAAATGGTATTCGTGATAAGATAAAATCACGAACGCGTTAAATTCGTTGCAGATGAAACAATATAAATCTCTAAAAACGAGAGAAAATAATTAATTACTTTACTAACGAACGATATTCATGTTTATTGATCACATACTCGATCGCACGGAAATACGATCTGAGGTGGAAGAATAGTGGAGAACGTGCCATTTGCTGTCATTAGCACCTTTTAACCCAACAAAAAACAATGGCTTAACACATGTATGGGAGAAGAAGGGAAAAGAAATAAGAAAGGGGCCAAAAGTGTACTTACGTGTTTTTTTTCTTAGCCATGTCTTGAAGCGGTCGAGCGGATTTTCTTCGGAGATTTGCGTTCATGCTGCGAGCCGGAAGGACGCAGCGCCACCCTGCCACCAGTTATAACGGCTATGCGTACTCTAGTCTAGTGGCTGACAGGGACGCAAAACACACGTAAAGGGGTGAACACACGCTACGACGACGCTACGACTTGTCTAAAGGGTCAAAAGCGCCGCGTGGAGGCCACGGTCAGCTGCCCGGAGAGAGGGCGGAGCTGACCTTACCGCGCTGGTCGCTTGACACGAACTCCCCCGGAGGGAGGCGAGAGCTGACCCTACGCGTCGGTAGCTTGGCACGGACTCCCGGTCAAACGAGGTCAGATATAAAATGTGACCTCCGCCCTCGCTGAGCGGGTGGTTCTTATTTGGGACATTTGGATCCACGTGGAAAACAGCCACGTGGTCCACTGGTAATAGAAATAGAATTATCCACATCCTGTAACAGAAATAGAATTATCCACATCTTATAGAATGTGTAATGGTGTGTGTGTGTGTGTGTGTGTGTGTGTGTGTGTGTGTGTGTGTGTGTGTGTGTGTGTGTGTGTGTGTGTGTGTGTGTGTGTGTTTGTATGTGTGTGTGTGTGTGTGTGAGTGTGTGTTTTTAACCTAATGTGGAAGAGATGTTCAATGTCAAACTAGCTTTTGTGACAGATTTGTTTTTGCATGAGAAGACAACCTACGCAGATGTATCGGTGGACCCCCATTTCCTGAAAATGATACTGGTGATGAGATAGTTCTCCGCCAGGACTGTG
>NW_023647789.1:0-2500 GCF_015228065.2 Penaeus monodon
AAAGAAAAGGTAATAAAACTAAGGTAAAATTAAGTAAAAGAAAAGCTAATAAGGAAATAAAAAATTTGAAAGGGGAAATAAATAATATAATAATAATAATAATAATAATAATAATAATAATAAATAAATAAATACATAATAAAGGGGATGGGGTGAGAAAAAAATAAAAAGAGAAATTATTTGAGATGAAAGAAAACAAGAAACAGAGAAGGGAACGGAGGAATATCATATATTACAAATAAGATTTAAAAAAACACAGTATAAAGATGATTTATGGAAATTCACTACTGGAGCATCCCTAGTTACCATTAATCAGAAAACAGTCAAAACTACAACCATAAATTGCAAAAGGCATTTCTACAAAATGTCAACTCTCGCGAGGTTTCTTTCAGTACATGCATCACCTATTATTCTTTGTCATAGTCAGACATTTAATAGTCAATACTTTAATACTCGCAGTGACAGTAAGCTTTATCATATATCACATTAAAAAAAGATAATAGACCAAACAGATGCCCAATTATTACATTAATCCCCAATTATAAGTATAGATGAATAAATCCCTGTTTAAATCTGACGGGCATATTGCTCATGGCTCAACGAAGTGTCGAGTACGGAATTGGGTGGATGAGCACCTCTAGACGGAAAGCTAGAAAGCAAAAAAAATATTCGCTATCCCCTCCAGCGTGGCCGAGAGGGAAAATGGCAGCATAAGACGGACGTGTCATGGGGGGAAATGGATTTAACCATGTCTATTTGTGTGTTGAATTTGAGATGGAATGCTGTGTGCACGTTGTGTTTGTGCTTAAATCATTATAATACGAAGTTGCACAAGCAATCTGCCAATTCTAAATAATCACGTTGTTACAGAGGGCACTACACTAAAATTTCATAACTCCACACATATAAATTAAGAATCAAAAGAAAGATAACTGAACCACCAACCACAAACTATATCAGCAGCAACGCAAACAGCGAAACCATTTTTTTTTTTTTTTTATTCAGAGATCACAATTCCCGAGCAGTCATGATAACACTCTGAACCGTTATTGAACAACGAAAGTAAACATCCCGGGCCGCCTTTAGATACAAACGACGGTCCTTTTACTTATTCATAGCATGGCGGAGTTATTTGTGTGTTGTTAATGGCTGGCTGGATGGACTTCTTTTCCCCACCGCTTCGTAACTCTTACTGGAACAGGTATGTAGCGGAGGGAGGTAAAGTGAGAGAGGAAGGGTGCGTGAGAGAGAGAGAAAGAGAGAGAGAGAGAGAGAGAGAGAAGAGAGAGAGAGAGAGAGAGAGAGAGAGAGAGAGAGAGAGAGAGAGAGAGAGAGAGAGAGAGAGAGAGGAGATACAGACAGACAGACAGACAGACAGAGAGTGGGAAGATTAAGCAATAATGAAAATTAAGGTGAAGTAAGTAAGAGAAAGTAAAAAAGAAGAGAGAAAGAGAGGAGGAGGGAAAGCGATAGAGGAGAGAAGGAAAGAGAGTAAATGAAGAGGACGGAAGAGTGTGGTAAGAAAGAATAAGAATAAGAATAACCAGCTCTCTCTTTTTTTTAGTCACATCAAAGCCAAACACAGTTCTAAATCATCCCAGAAAATTGGTATGAAAAAATACTAAATTAAACTTAAGCAGTATATACTGAAGCTAAATCAAAATAATAAAAGATTTAATAAAGATAAAACCTATATATTTTAATTTGCTTTAAGCTTACACGAAAATACTGAAGACAGAGATAATCCATACGCGCAGGGAAGACTGTTGATTTGAAACGTGCGGAGTACTTTTTCATCGATAATAAGTTTACTGTCGTCCAATACTGATCTTGGATATTTCAAGGCTGGAGGGAGATGTAATAAAACTTTTAGGGTATAAGCTGGTGGGTATTTTTAGCATTTCAAAGGCATTTTTACGTATTTTAGTTTAAAACTACGCGACGTTCTTTTTTTGGATATTGCAGTAAAACACGTATGAAACGTGTCTCGAAATCACACGAAGAGTCGGTTGGCGGAAATTCATAAACAATTGAGATCTCAAAGTTGCCAGACTGGAAGTTTGTATTTTTAAACATAATTTGCGCAGTAAGCTACTATTCTTGCCTCATCGATACCCACTTTTCGAAAATAAACAGGGAATTACATGTACATAGAAATATAAGATATACTGTACTATCACATTCACGCTTTTTGGGTATTGATGTTCGCAATTTCCCACGCTATCGAGGCGCCGCCCACCCCCTCCTGGATCCTGCTGATATTGGGGTTTGAGGAATTTATGTTGTTGATACCTATTTGCTCTAATTTATCACCATTATTTTTTCCCTACTTTTCCTTCCTTCTTAATTAGGGTCACATCTGAAAGCGCCGTCGTTGGCTCTGGATGAATGTGTAAATTCGTCGGGAGGAAAACAGCTTTAACTACTTTCGTTATAGTTTGGCGTTACCTCAATTTCTATCTTTTTTTATTGCAGTCAAATGTCAAAGTGATATTCAAAC
>NW_023647792.1:0-7086 GCF_015228065.2 Penaeus monodon
GCCTTTTTGAGTATACTCCAAAATGACGTTTTTTCGATTTCCCCTGATATTTTTTGGGAATTATTAGGGTAATAATGATAATAATACCAAAATCGTATTAAACAGACAAAAATGAGGATAAAAGTGAGAATAAGGAGAATTTTGATAATATTTGATGATTATTAATATTATCAATATTATCATTATTATTATTATTATTACTATTATTATTATTATTATTATTATTATTATTATTATTATTATTATTATTATTATTATTATTATTATTATTTTAATATCGTTATTAATATTATTATTGCTATTATTATCATTATTATCATTTTTACTAGTATTATCATTGGAAAAATAATTATTATAACAGTAATAATTACTGTAATAACGATATTAATTAAAATAATGAAATAGATAATTATTATAATATCGTTATTATTGTTATTATTATTGTTATTTTCTATTATCATTGTTGTTGTTATTAGTACAGTTGCAAAATTATATATTATAACTGCAATAATTGCAATAATAATCAAATAATTTCAATAATGATGATAATGATTTCAATAATGATGATAATAATTTCAATAATGATGATAATGATGAAATGATGATGATAATGATAATATTGATGATAATCAAAGATAATAATGATGATAATAACAGGAATTGTCTCCATATATAATAAAAAAAGGTAAAAGAAAATAATTCCCAAAAGTCGAAAGAGCGGCAAAATCTAGCTAAATATAGCCTTTTGAGAGTATATTCCAAAATGACGTTTTTCCGATTTCTCTGATGATTTTGGCAATTATTACGGTAATAATGATAATAATTACCAAAATCGTATTAATCATGACAATAATTTAGGATAAAAGTGAGAATAAAAAGAATTTTGATAACATTTTGATGATTTTGATGATTAATATTATCAATATTATCATTTTTTATTATTATTTTTACTATTATTATTATTATTATTATTATTATTATTATTATGATTATTATTATTATTATTATTATCATTATTATTATCATTATTATTATTATTATTATTATAATATCGTTATTAATATTATTTTTGTTATTATTATCATTATTATCATTTTTACTAGTAGTATAATTGCAAAAATAATTATTATAACAGTAATAATTACTGTAATAACGATATTATTAAATAATGATTAGATAATTATTATAAATCGTTATTATTGTTATTAAATTTTTGTTATTTCTATTATTATTGTTGTTGTTATTAGTATAGTTGCAAAATTTTATATTATAACTGCAATAATTGCAATAATAAAAGAAATAATTGCAATAATGATGATAATAATTGCAATAATGATGATAATAATTGCAATAATAGATAATAATTGCAATAATGAGAAATGATGATGATAATAAATATTGATGATAATCATGATAATAAGAGATAATAACAGGAATTGTCTCTATATAAAAAAAAAAAAGGGTTTAAAAAAATATAATCCCAAAAGTCGAAAAAGCGCAAAATCTAGCGAAATAAGCCTTTGAGAGTAAAACTCCAAAATGACGTTTTTTTCGATTTCCTGATGATTTTGGCAATTATTAGGTAATAAAGATAATAATTACCAAAATCGTATTAATATGACAATAAGGAGGATAAAGTGAGAAAAAAGAGAATTTTGGATTAACTTTTGATGATTATTATATTATCTTATTATTATTATTTATATATTTTTTAGATATTATTATTATCATCATTGATTTTATTATTATTATATTATTATTATCAATTTATTATTATTATTTTATTATTACAATATCGTTTTTATATTATTATTGTTATTATTATCATTATTATCATTTTTACTAGTAGTATATTGCAAAAAAAATTATTATAACATAATAATTACTGTAATAACGATATTAATAAAATAATGAATAGATAATTATTAGAAATTTCGTAATTAAATTTTTATTATTATTTTTATTTTCTATGATTATTGTTGTTGTTATTATATAGTTTGCAAAATTATAAAATAACTGCAATAATTGCAATAATAAGGATAATAATTGCAATAATGATGATAATAATTGCGAAATGATTATATAATTTTTCAATATTGGATGATAATAAATTTGCAATTTAAAGATGATAATGATGATAATGATGATAATGAATAAAATTGATGATAATCATGATAATATTATATAATAAAGAATTGTCTCCATATATAATAAAAAAAAAGAAATTTTTTTAAAATGAAAAAGGAAAATCTAAAAATAAAAAAAAATATTTTTCATTTCTCTATATTTTGGAATTATTAAGGTAATCTGATAATAATTACCTTTATCGTATTATCATCCAAAATGAGTTTTTAAAAGAATTTTGATAACTTTGAGATTATTAATATTATAATATTACATAATAAATTATTATACATTATTTATATATTATTATTATATTATTATATTTTATTATTTTTTTTATTATTAATTAATATTATTATATTATCATTATTTAAATTATTTTAATTATTATTAATTATTATTAAAAATAATTATTATTATTAATTATTATTATTATTATATGATTCGTTATTAATATTATTATTGTTATATTATCATATATATTTTTATAGTATATTTGCAAAATTTAAATTTTTAAAGTAAATAATTATTAATAACGATATTAATTAAATTAATGATATAATTAAATTTTTATAATCGTTATTATTTTTATTATTTGATTTTCTATTATTGTTGTTGTTTATTAGTATAGTTGCAAAATTTTATATTATATCTGCAATAATTGCAATAATAATGATAATAATTGAAAATGATGATAATAATTGCAATAATGATGATAATAATTGCAATAATGATGATAATAATTGCAATTATGATGATAATGATGATGATAATGATAATATTGATGATAATCATGATAATAATGATGATAATAACAGAAATTGTCTCCATATATAATAAAAAAAAGGTAAAAGAAAATAATTCCCAAAAGTCGAAAAAGCGGCAAAATCTAGCGAAATATAGCGTTATGGGAGTATACTCCAAAATGACGTATTTTGATTTCTCTATGATTTTGGCAATTATTAGGGTAAAATGAAATAATTACCAAAATCGTATAATCATGACAATAATGAGGATAAAAGTGAGAATAAAGAGAATTTTGATAACATTTGATGATTATTAAATTATTCAATATTATTATTAAAATATTATTATATATTATTATTATTATTATTATTTATTATTATTTATTATCATTATTATTATCATTATTATTATTATTATTATTTTAATATCGTTATTAATATTATTATTGTTATTATTATCATTATTATCATTTTTACTAGTATTATAATTGGAAAAATAATTATTATAACAGTAATAATTACTGTAATAACGATATTAATTAAAATAATGAAAAGATAATTATTATAATATCGTTATATATGTTATTATTATTGTTATTTCTATTATTATTGTTGTTGTTATTAGTACAGTTGCAAAATTTATATATTATAACTGCAATAATTGCAAATAATAATCATAATAATTGCAATAATGATGATAATAATTGCAATAATGATGATAATGATAATAATGATGATGATAATGATAATATTGATGATAATCATGATAATAATGATGATAATAACAGGAATTGTCTCCATATATAATAAAAAAAGGTAAAGAAATAATTCCCAAAAGTCGAAAAGCGGCAAAATCTAGCGAAATAAGCCTTTTGAGAGTATACTCCAAAATGACGTTTTTCGATTTCTCTATGATTTTGGCAATTATTAGGGTAATAATGATAATAATTACCAATCGTATTAATCATGACAATATGAGGATAAAAGTAGAATAAAGAGAATTTTGATAACATTTGATGATTATTAATATTATCAATATTTCATTATTATAATTATTACTACTATTATTATTATTATTATTATTATTATATTATTATTATTATTATTATGATATTATTATATCATATTATTATCATTATTATTATTATTATTATTATAATATCGTTTTAATATTATTTTTGTTATTATTATCATTATTATATTTTTACTAGTAATAATTGCAAAATTATATAATAATATATATTTTGTTGTATAGTAAGTTGCAAAATATATATTAAACTGCAATAATTGCAATAATAATCATAATAATGATGATAATATTGCATATGATGATAATATAATGATGATTAATGATAATATTGATAATCTGATAAAATGATGAAAACAGGATTTCTCATATATAATAAAAAGGTAAAGAATACCCAAAGTCGAAAAGCCAAAATCTAGCGAATAAGTTTTGAGAGTATACCAATGACGTTTTCATTTCTCTGATGATTTTGGCAATATTGGGGAATATATAATATCCAATCGTATTATCGCATAATGAGGATAAGTGAAATAAGAGATTTTGATAACTTGAGATATAATTATCATATTATTATTATTACTATTATTATTATTATTATATTTATTATTATTTTATTATTTTATTATTATATTATATATTATTATTATATATTTTATTATTATTATTTATTATTATTATTATTATTATTATATTATTATATTATTATATTATTATTATCATTATTATTATTATATTATTAAATACGTTTTAATATTTTTTGTTATTATTATCATTATTATCATTTTACTAGTATATAATTGCAAAATATTATTATAACAGTAATATTACTGTAATAACGATATTAATTAAAATGATGATATAGATAATTATTATAATATCGTTATTATTTATTATTATTGTTATTTCTATTATTATTGTTGTTGTTATTAGTATAGTTGCAAATTATATATTTAACTGCAATATTGCAATATATGATAATAATTGCAATAATATGATAATAATTGCAATAATGATGATAATAATTGCAATAATGATGATAATGATGATAATGATGATGATAATGATAATATTGATGATAATCATGATAATAATGATGATAATAACAGGAATTGTCTCCATATATAATAAAAAAAGGTAAAAGAAAATAATTCCCAAAAGTCGAAAAAGCGGCAAAATCTAGCGAAATATAGCCTTTTGAGAGTATACTCCAAAATGACGTTTTTTCGATTTCTCTGATGATTTTGGCAATTATTAGGGTAATAATGATAATAATTACCAAAATCGTATTAATCATGACAATAATGAGGATAAAAGTGAGAATAAGAGAATTTTGATAACATTTTGATTATAATATTACAATATTATCATTATTATAATTATTATACTATTATTATTATTATTATTATTATTATTATTATTATTATTATTATTATCATTATTATTATCATTATTATTATTATTATTATATAATATCGTTTTATATTATTTTGTTATTATTATCATTATTATCATTTTTACTATAGTATAATTGCAAAATATTATTATAACAGTAATAATTACTGTAATACGATATTAATTAAAATAATGATATAGATAATTATTATAATATCGTTATTATTTTTATTATTATTGTTATTTCTATTATTATTGTTGTTGTTATTAGATAGTGTAGCAAAATTTATATTATAACTGCAATAATTGCAATAATATGATAATAATTGCAATAAGGATGATAATAATTGCAATAATGACGATAATAATTGCAATAATGATGATAATGATGATAATGAATAAGATAATGATAATATTGATGATAATCAAGATAATAATGATGATAATAACAGGAATTTCTCCATATATAATTAAAAAAAGGTAAAGAAATATAATTCCCAAAAGTCGAAAAAGCGGCAAAATCTAGCGAAATATAGCCTTTTGAGAGTATACTCCAAAATACCTTTTTCTCGATTTCTCTGATGATTTTGGCAATTATTAGGGTAATAATGATAATAATTACCAAAATCTTATTAATCATGACAATAATGAGGATAAAAGTGAGAATTAAAGAATTTTGATAACATTTGATGATTATTAATATTATCATATATATTATTATAATTATATTATTATTATTATTATTATTATTATTATTATTATTATTATTATTATTATATTATTATTTATTAATATCGTTATTAATTATAATAATGATATAGATAATTATAATATCGTTATTATTGTTATTATTATTGTTATTTCTATTATTATTGTTGTTGTTATTAGTATAGTTGCAAAATTAGATATTATAACTGCAATAATTGCAATAATAATGATAATAATTGCAATAATGATGATAATAATTGCAATAATGATGATAATAATTGCAATAATGATGATAATGATGATAATGATGATGATAATGATAATATTGATGATAATCATGATAATAATTATGATAATAACAGGAATTGTCTCCATATATAATAAAAAAGGTAAAAGAAAATAATTCCCAAAAGTCGAAAAAGCGGCAAAATCTAGCGAAATATAGCCTTTTGAGAGTATACTCCAAAATGACGTTTTTTTATTTCTTTGATGATTTTGGCAATTATTAGGGTAATAATGATAATAATTACCAAAATCGTATTAATCATGACAATAATGAGGATAGAAGTGAGAATTAAGAGAATTTTGATAACATTTGATGATTATTATATATCATATTATCATTATTATATATTATTACTATATTATTATTATTATTATTATTATTATTATTATTATTATTATTATATTATTGTTATTATTATTATGTTATTATATTATTATTATTATTATTATTATTATCTTATTATTATCCTTATTATTATATTATATATAATATCTATTAATATATTATGTTATTATTCATTTTACTTTTTAGTATAATTGCAAAAATAATTATTATAACATAAAGATATAGTAATAATTACTTTTTTAATATACTATATTATTGTTAAAATAATGATTATAGATAATTAAATTATAATATGCTTGGTTATATAAAATTAAATTATGAAAAATTTATGTATTAATATATATTGATTATCATTAAATTATTAAAGTCCTTATAAAAAAAAATTATTTAAAAAAACAATATATTATCAAAAAAGTATCGGGTTGTTAATATAATATTAAAATCGTTTATTGACAAAT
>NW_023647793.1:5000-7086 GCF_015228065.2 Penaeus monodon
TATATCATATATATGGATCCCAACAATATGTAATAAGTATCTATCTAATACTATATCTGTATATGTATCACAAACACATATAACACAAAACCATATACACCACAACAAATAACACCACACACCACAACACACACACCCCCAACACAAAACACACACACCACACACACACACACACACACCACAAATTATATAATTATATATTAATATATAGTATAATATATTGTGTGTGGTGTGTGTGTGTGTTTTTGGGTGTTTTGGTGTGTGTGTGTGTGTGGTGTGTGTGTGTAGTTTGTGCTGTGTCGTGTTTTGTGTGTGTGTGTGTGTGTGTGTGTGTGGTGTGGTGGTGTTGTGTAACCAGCTTATATATGTGATGTTGCTGAAATGTGTAAGCCAATGTTATCTATTTATCTGTTATATTCTACATGACTTGCGTAATCTTATGTATTGTCACATGCCTATATTCCCACACACACACACATACATATAAGTGTGTCCATTGCTTTACCTGTTTGTTCGTCTCTCGTTGCCACACTAGACATTCCAATGTTGTGTTGTCTATCCCCTTCCACAGAGCTATGCATTGCTGTAACAGTACCTTTCATCACCAATGATTGTCATATGTTAAGCACGTGATCTATGCCCATCTTTAGACCACTGTAGGAGATGGCAGGCAGACTCCCTGCGGGGAGCCAAGGAGCAACACCTCGCTCCTTGGCGCAGCCGTACTCCATCATAAATAAATAAAAGGAGTCATTACATCTTGGTCGTCTACCTTACACCCTAAGCTCGCCACCTACCATACTCTTGTAGGGCCCATCATCCGGCTCTTACAACTGGTGGCTTAGCGGTGACTTTGAACTCTATAGCGCCTCCGAAGTTCCTGCTCCGCATTAACAGCACACTCTGCCGAGCACGCAATACTTCCCATAGTGTGAGCAGTCCTCCTGACGAGATGTCTCCAAGGCTGGATAACCGACGTTGTCCGCTTAGCTGCTGAACTCCGACACAGCAAGTCACGCCACTCTCAACACCTGCAGCTGACCCCTCAACACCTGTATCATCTGTTGCCGACAACGCTGTGCAGATTTTAGAAGAACCCCAGCTGGACCATGTATCACCAAGGACACTGACCACCCAAAACATTTCTACACCAAGCCGAGTTCCTCGCCATGCGGATTCATCCACGCAGTCGCGACCAAGCAGGAACAACACCATCCTGCTGACCTGTCGCGCCAAGACCTTGCTCACCACGCAGCGCCTCAAATCTCCCGTAGCCGCACAGGGGCGGCCCGCTCTCTGCCTCGTCAGCCGTGCATCTCCCCAGCCTCTCCTCGCCTCGCACCGCACCCAAGACCCGAGTGTGAAGGTTTGTCAGAAAATAATGGTGATCAATGCTTAGCTTTCCTTATATTATTTCTTTTTGTGTTCAATACTTAATCTCGACTTATTTAATTGTGCATTGAAGTTTTTTTTTGTATTCTGCGTTCAGTTGTCAGCATAGGTGTTCATTTGCAGTTTTTGAGTTGCCTAACTAGATTCTCACTCGTACGTATCTTGTATTACCGCCGCCTGAGGATGCTCTTCCCTCAGCGCCGCTCGCTCGCTCGCATTCTGTGACGCCGCCTGAAGACGGATTTCCTTCAGCGCCGCCCGTTCACGTAGTTCTGAAGCCCGAGAATATCGCAGTCTCGGCATACGTTAGCACTCATATAACTAGCAAATCTCGATACTGATATACACACCGCGACACACAGTACTTGCGTCGTCTTTACGTTTCTCACGATATTTGATTATGATGGGGACCATCATTTAGAAACCAGGGAGATATGTAACCCAGCTTTATATATGTGATGTTGCTGAAATGTGTAAGCCAATGTTATTCTATTTATCTGTTATATTCTACATGACTTGCGTAATCTTATGTATTGTCACATGCCTATATTCCCACACACACACACATACATATAAGTGTGTCCATTGCTTTACTTTTTTCGTCTCTGTGCCCACTAGAATTCAGTTGTTTGTCTCCCTCCAGAGCTATGCATGTTGTAACATACCTTTCATCACACAATGTTAAGCACGTGAT
>NW_023647794.1:0-34351 GCF_015228065.2 Penaeus monodon
GGTTCTTGTGTTCGTCAAGGTCACTGATTACGTCACGGTCACTGACCTACTTTCACATTCATGTACGGGGTGTGAATGTGCACCGTTCTTGCCCCTATACACTCTACTTATATATATTTTATATATATTAAAATTTTATATATATATTTTATATATATATATATATATATTATATATATATACATGGTATATATATGTACATATTTTTCATTTATATAGACATATATTTTCTGTATATATATATAATATATATATAATATAATATATATTTTATATATATTTATGTATTTATATATATATATATATATATATATTTTATATATATATATATATATATATATATATATATATATATATATGTTGAGTGTGTGAGTGTGTGTGTGTATGCATGTATAAAGACAAACATCGATAGAGATATAAATGTCGATGTAGATATATATTCATATTTGTCTTTTAGAGAATCTGTGTTTGTATAATTACAGATACATAGATAGATATTCATGTGTGTTTGAATGAATGCTTGTGTTTGTTTGCCTATGAGTGTGCCCTTTTCCTGCGTGTCCGTCTGAAAGTCAGAGTGAATGTTTGCTCATACAGGAACTTACAATGAATGACCTATCTGAACAGTGTTGCTCTCTGATGCTTACCATTGAAGAACATGGCGGGGGGCGTCAAGGGAGAGGGCGGTGAGGGCGGCCCGTAGTCCTTCTGCGTCGCCGGCGTCGGCCAGAGCGACCTGAAAGGGAAGGCGACTCGGTCTTCTTTCGGGGGCCGGACTTCGAGGCACCAGACACACGTGCTCTCATCGCATGAGGAGCCAGGGTCATCATAGGAAGGGAGGAACACATGGATCTTGGATGATGTTTGGGTGGTGTTGGGGACGGGGTGGTGGAGATAGGGATGAGGGGTGGTTGTGATGGGAATGATGGTGGTCGTGATGGAATGATGGTGGTGGTGATGGGGATGATGGTGTGGTGAGGGGGTTTGGGAAGGGATGGGTATTACTCGTCTTACCCTTTCTCTCTTTCTCTCTTTCTTCTCTGTCTATCTGTCTGTCTTTCCCCTTTTGTCTGTCTGTCTGTCCTGTCTGTCTCTTCTTCCTCTCTCTCTCCCCTCCCCTCTCTCTTCCTCTCTCTCTCTCTCTCTCTCTCTCTCTCTCTTGTTCAGCTCGCTCTGTACACCACTTTTTTCTCCTGGCTCTATTTTCTGTATCCACTACATCTACTACATCTTTTCCCCCCATCCACCTCACCATGCCCCATCCACTACACCACAGCCCCACCCACTACACCAGTGCCCCATCCAATAAACCACTGCCCCAAACACCACACCACTGACCCAACCACTAAAACACTGCCCCACCCACCTCACCACTGCCCCAACCACTACACCACTTCCCATCCACTACACCAATGCCCCATCCACTACACCACTGCCCCATCCACTACACCAATCCCCCATCCACTACACCCGTGCCCCACTTACCCCACTATTGCACCACTACCTCGCCAAAACCTCCGCCCTGCCCACCACATCAACGACGCTACCCACTGAGAACCTTGTCCTTCCTTGTTCCACTGTGGGCCTTCCTCCGTCTGGCTTACTCGACCAGATTCTGGCGGGGTGGCGCCAACCTGCTTTCACTTTTCTGTTCGAGACATTATGATACGATGATCTTGCCTCCGGGCTAGTACAGTGGTAACGTGTCGGCCTCTCATCCGAGGCGCCCAGGCGCGAGAAGTTGCAACTGTCGCCCGGAGGTTACTGCTGTGGCTGGGCACCATGGCGGGTACGGTTCAGCCGAGTCAGCACCACTGACACACATGAACGAGTCGGCATTAGTCGCCCACAGGCCGGGCTCCCCTCATGGCCCCGCCGGGGCAGGCTAAGCTTCGTATATCGGACTTACCCCTTGATACGATGCCATGGTTGATTTTTCAATAATATATATAATAGTAGATAGATAGATAGATAGAAAAGATTAGATAGATAGATAGACATAGATATACAGATTTATATAGATATAAATATATATCTATGTGTGTGTGTGTATATGTGTGTATTACCGGCGACCTTGGCGTTATCTGTGGAGCGAAGGTCTCCGGTAATACACACACACACACACACACACACACACGCACACACACACAGTCAGCCTCGCTCAGGCCCGGCCGCACGCGCTCACAGCCTTAGGAGACACAAAAAACCCATAACAAGGGTGTACGTGTGTGTGTGAGCTGAGGAATCCGCTTTCGTGCAACATTGCAGCGTCCAACCATGGAACGATATGCACGCATTAGCCCGCCCCCGTAATGAGCAATGCCCCCTGCTTACCTGGTCTAAGTGTGTTTCCCCCGACATCATTAGCTGAATTTATTTATTTATTTATTATATTCCTTTCAGTTTTGGATCGTTTCTTTTGAAGTCTTTTATTTCTTGTAATGGCCAGGTAACCAGATATTTTCCAGATATGACACAAGAGACGGATCACCTGAGTGTCCCCCTAAGCAAGGAGTCGCACTGATTCGCTCTTGGAAGCTCTCCCGCTCGGTAATTCCGCTCGTACTCTGCCCACGGACACTCCAGGCAAGCGAGGGACGAGTAAGTTTCCCAACACTCACTTTATTCAATTACTCTCTCATTCTCTCTCACTCTCAAATCACTCAGTTTTCCTCTTACTCTCTCACTAGCGTACCGAATAATCATTCTCTGTCTCTCTACTCATTCAGTTTTTTCAATAATAAAGATAATATTGCAATATTGATGATAATAATTGCAATAATGATGATAATGAAAATAATAATGATGATAAAGATAATGATAAAAGTAATAATGATGATAATCATGATGATAATAAGATGATAAAACATGATATAATGATGATAATAACAGGAATTCTGTCCACAAATAATAAAAAAAGTAAAAGAAAAAAAAATCCCAAAAGTCAAAAAAGCGGCAAAATCTAGCGAAATATAGCCTTTTGAGAGTAAACTCCAAAATGAGTTTTTTCCATTCATTTAATGATTTTGGCAATTATTGGGGTTTAAAAATGATAAAATTACCAGAATTCTATTTAAACATGACAATAATGATGACAAAATGAGAATAAAAGAATTTGGATAACACTTTGATGATTATTAATATTACTACTATTATTAATAATATTAATATATTATTAATATTAACAATAATATTAATATTAATACATTAATCATGACAATAATGATGATAAAAGTGAGAATCAAGAGAATTTGGACAACATTTGATGATTATTAATATTATTACTATTATCATTATTATTATTATTATTATTATTATTATTATTACTATTATTATTATTATTATTATTATTATTATTATTATCATCATTATTATTATTATTAATATTATCATTATCATTATTACTTTAATTATTAGTATTATTGCCCAAAAATATATTATAACTGTAATAATAACAGTAATAACGATGTTAATTAAAATAATGATATAAATAATTATTATAAAAACGTTATTATTGTTATTATTATTGTTATTACTATTATTATTGTAGTTGTTATTAGTATAATTGTAAAAATATATATTATAACTGCAATAACTGCAATAATAATGATAACAATTTCAATATTGATGATAATAATTGCAATAATGATGATATTAATTGCAATAATGATGACAATGATGATAATAATGATGATAACGATAATAATGATGATAATCATGATAATAATGATGATAATAACAGGAATTGTGTCCATAAATAATAAGAAAAAGTAAAAGAAAAAAGTCGAAAAGTCGAAAAAGCGGCAAAATCTAGCGAAATATAGCCTTTTGAGAGTATACTCCAAAACGAGTTTTTTTTCCATTCATTTGTTGATTTTGGCATTTTTAGGGGAATAATGTAATAATTAAACCCGAAATTCTATTAAACCTGACAATAATGATGATAAAAGTGAGAAAAGAGAATTTGGTAACATTTAATGATTTTTAATATTATTACTATTATCATTATTATTGTCATATTATTATTATTACTATTATCATCATCATCATCATTTAATATTATATTATTATTATTATTATATTAATTATTATTATCACTATTATTATCATTATTAATATTATTATTAGTATTAATTGCCCAAAACCATATATAACTGTAATAAATCACAAAAAAATGATAATTAATACTAATATAATACTAATTAATAAATAATAATAATAATAATCGTTTATAATAGTGTTATTAATATCATTAGTTGTTATAATTGTATTATTATTCTTTTACTGTAGTATAATTGGAAAAAAAATGTTAGAACGTAATAATTACATTAAATAACGTGTTCATTAAAATATTGCTGTAAAATAATTATTATAAAAACTTATTATTGTTATATACTATTATTCTTGTAGTTGTTATTAGTATAGTTGTCAAAATATATATTATAACTACAATAATTGCATATAAGTGATAACATTTCAATATTGAATGATAATAGATTGCAATAATGATGATATGTGATAATAATGGAGATAATGATGATGATACGATAATAATGTTGATAATCATGATAATAATGATGATAATCATGATAATAATATGAAATCATGATATAATGATGATAATAAACAGGATTGCGTCCATAAATAATAAAAAAAGGTAAAAGAAAAAACAATCCCAAAAGTCGAAAAAGCGGCAAAATCTAGCGAATATAGCCTTTTGAGAGTATACTCCAAACTGAGTTTGTTTTTTCCCTTCATTTGATGATTTTTGCAATTATTGGGTACATAATGATATAATTACCAGATTCTTTAATCTAACAATAATGATATTAAAGTGAGATAAAGATAATTTGGATCACATTTGATGATTATTAAATTATTACTATAATCATTATTATTGTCATATTATTATTATTACTATTTCAATATTATTGTTATTATTATTATTATATTGTTATTATTGTACTTATTCTTATTTATTACTATTATTATTATTACTATTATTTTATTAGTATAATTATTATTATTTATTATTATATTATTATTATTATGGCTGGGTGATTATTGTTTATTATTATGACTTATCAGCATCATCATCTCATCATTATTATTATTATTATTTACATTATTATTGTTATTATTTTTATATTATTATCATTAATATTATCATTTTATTATTTACTTTTATTATTATAATTTTTACTTACCCCAAAATATCTTTATACTGTTTTTTATAACAAAAATAATATAATAATTATACTAATAATAATTAATAATAAAATAATAATCGTTATAAATATTGTTATTAATAGCAATTATTTTTATTATTATCCATTAATATTCTTTTTATTGGTATTATAATTGCAAAAATACTTATTAGAACGTAATAATTACCGTAATAACGATGGTTAATTAAATGATAATATAAATAATTATTAGATAAAAACGTTTATTATTGTTTTTATTATTGTATTACTATTATTATGTAGTTGGTTATTAGTATGTTTTTTAAAAGATAAATATTATAACTGCAATAATTGAATATAATGATAATAATTGCAATATTGATGATAATATTTGCAATAATGAAGATAATGATGATAAATGATGATAATCCATGATAATAATGATGATAACATGATATATGATGATAACAACAGGAATTGTGTCCATAATAATAAAAAAGTAGAGAAAAACAATCCAAAGTCCGAAAAGCGGCAAATCTATGGAAATATAGCCTTTTGAGATAATGGATTTTGATTTGATGATTTTGCAATTATTGAGGGTAATAATGATAATAATTACCAGAATTCTATTAATCATGACATATGCTATAAAAGTGAAAATTTGATGATGTAATAATATTACTATTCATTATTATTGTCAATATTATATATTACTTTTTTTATCAATATTATTGATTATGTATTATTATTATTATTATTATCGTTATTATTATTCTTATTACTATTATCATCACATTATTATTATTATTCTTATTTATTATGATTAATTATTTATTATTATTAATAATTATTATAATAATAATAATATTATTATTAGTATTGTGTATTATTATCAGTATGTTTATTATTATTATTAATATTATTATTATTATTATCTAATTTAATATTAGTATTATTTGGGCCCAAAATATATTATAATTGTATAATAACAATAATATAATAATAATATATAATAATAATTATCGTTTAATATGTTATTAATATCATTATTGTTATTATTATCATATTATTCTTTTTACTGGTATTATAATTCCAAAACATATTAATTAGAACAGTAATAATTACAGTATAACGATGTTATTAAATAATTATATAAAATAAGTATTATAAAAACGTTATAATTGTTATTATTATTGTTATTTCTATTATTTTGTAGTTGTTATTATTAATAGTTGTAAAAATATAATATTCTAAATGCAATAATTTGCATAATAATGATAGTATTGCAAATGATTGATGATAATAATTACAATATTGAATTATAATGATGAATATAATGATTATAATGATGATTAGAACGATATGATGATGATACTCATGATATAATGAATCATCATAATAATGATGATAATACATGAATTGTGTTCCATAATAATAAAAAGTAAAGAAAGAAAAATCCCAAAAGTCGAAAAAGGTGGAAAATCTAGCGAAATTTATAGCTTTTGAGAGTATACTCAAATGAGTTTTTTTTAGATTCATTTGATGATTTTGGCGATTAATTAGGTAATATGATAATAATTACCAGAATTCAATTAAATGATGACAATAATGTGATGATAAAAGTGGGAATAAAGAAATTTGATAACATTGATGATTCTTAATATTTTACTATTATCATTATTATTGGCCAATATTATTATTATTACTATTATCAATATATTATTATTATTGTTATATTGTTATTCTTTATTATTTATTATTTATTATTATTATTATTAATATTATTATTATTACTATTATTATTATGTTTACCGTTATTATCATTATAAATTATTATTATGTTATATTTATATATTATTATTATCATTATTATTATTACTGTTAATATTTATTATTATTTTATTACTCGTTAATTATTAGTATTATTTGCCCAAAATATTTATACTTGTAATGATCACAATAATAATAATAAGAATATAATAATAATTATAAATAGCGTTATAATATTGTTATTATATCCATTATTGTTATTATTATCATTATTATTCTTTTACTAGTAGTATAATTGCAAAATAATAATTAGAACAGTAATAATATACAGTAATTAACGATGTTAATTAAAATAATGATATAAATAATTACTATAAAGCGTTATTATTGTTATTATTATTGTTTATATTTATTATTATTTGTTAGTTGTTATTAGTATAGCGTTTAAAAATTATTCTTAACTCAATAATGCAATATAATGATAATAATTGCAATATTGATGATAATAATTGCAAAAATGTTGATAATACATGATAATAATGATGATAATGTATGATGATAACGATATTAATGATGATAATCAATGATAATATGATGATAATCCTGATATAATTATGATAATCCACAGGAATTGTGTCCATAAATATAAAAAAGGTAAAAGAAAAAAAAAATCCCTAAAGGGTCGAAAAACCGCAAATCTACTGAAATATAGCCTTTTGAAAAAGTACACTCCAAAAATGACGTTTTTTCACATTCATTTTGATGATTTGGGAATTTATTAGGGTAATAATGATATAATTACCATTGATTTTATTAATCTGACATAATCCTGATAAACAGTGAGAATAAGAGAATTTGATACATTTGATGATTATTAATATAAATTACTATTATCATTATTATTGTTATTATTAATATTATTACTATTATCATCGTCATTTATTATTATTAATTATTATTATTATTATTATTTATTATTATTATTATTTTATTATTATCTTTATTATTATTATTTATATTAATTATTATTATCATTACTACTTTGATTATTAGTATATTTGTCCAAAATTAATTATAACTTTTTTTTGTTTTGTTTTATAATAACAATAATATAATAATAAGTAAAATAAATAATAAACTAATAATCGTTATAATATTGTTACTAATATCATTATTGTTTATTATTATTCATTATTATTTTTTTTACTGGTAGTATAATTGCAAAAATAATTATTAGAACAGTAAATATTTACAGTAATAAAAACGATGTTAATTAAATACTGATATAAATAATTTATTATAAAAACCTTAATATTTTTATTATATTATTATTGTTATTACTATTATTATTGGATTATTATTAGTATAGTTGTAAAATATATATTATAACTGAAATAATTGCCAATAATATGATAATAATTGCAATCATTGATGATATATTGCAATAATGATGATTATGATTGATAATAATGATGATAATATGATGATAACGATATAATGAGATATTCATGATAATAATGAATGAGAACATGATTATAATGATGATAATAACAGGAATTGTAAATCCATAATCATAAAAAAGTAAAGAAAAAAAATCCAAAGTCAAAAGCGCTAAATCTAGCGAAATATAGCCTTTTCAGAGAATATTCCAAATGGGTTTTTTCCATTCATTTGAATGAGTTTGGCAATTATTAGGGTAATAATGATAGAATGACCACCAGAATTCCTATTAATCATGACAATAATGATGATAACAGTGAGAATATAAGTGACTTTGAAACTTTGTGATTATTAATATTATTAATATTCTCATTATTATTGTCAATATTATTATTATTACTATTATCACATTAATTATTATTATTATCATTATTATATTATTATTAATTATTATTATATTATTATTACTATTATCATATCATCATATTATTATTATGTATTATGATTTATTATTATTAGTATTATTACTTTAATTATTAGTATTATTGCCCAAAAAATATATTATAACTGTAATAATACATAATAATAATAATAAGTATAATATTTGCAATAAAATGATGATAATTCAATAATATGATAATAATTGCAATAATGATGATAATGATGATGTAATGATGAGAATGATGATAATGATGATGATAACGGATAATAATGATTATAATCCTGATACTAATGATGAGAATAACAGGAATTGTGTCCATATATCATTAAATAGGTAAAAGAAACAAAAACCCAAAAGTTGAAAAGCGGTAAAATCTAGCGAAATTCGCCTTTTGAGATTATACTCCAAAGGACGTTTTTTTTTTCCATTCCATTTGATGATTCTGGTAATTATTAGGGTATAATGCATAATATTACCAGAATTCCTATTAATCAGGACATAATGATGCTAAAATTATAATAAAGAGAATTTTGATAACATTGATGATATTAATATTATTACTATTATCATTATTATTATCATTATTATCATTATTATTATTAATTATTATTATTATTATTATTTTTATTATTATTATTATTATCATTATTATGTATTATTACTTTAATTTTTTAGTATTATTGCCACAAAATATATTTATACTAGGAATAATAAACAATATAATAATATGTATACTTAAATAATACTAATTGTTATAATAATTGTTATAATATTATTATTGTTATTATTATACAATTATTATTATTTTTCGCTGGTATATAATTGTAAAAATAATTATTATAACGTAATATTACAGTATAAACGATATTAATTAAAATAATGATATAATACTTATTATAAAAACGTTATTATTGCTATTATTATTGTTATTACTATTATTATTGTAGTTTGTTGTTAGTAAAATGTAAAAATATTAGTATAACTGTAATAATTGCAATAATAATGATAATACTTGCAATAATGATGATAATAATTGCAATAATTGATGATAATGATGATGATATGATGATACTGATGATGAAAACGATAAAATGATGATATCATGGTAATAATGATGATAATACATATATTGTGTCCATATATCAGAAAAAAAGGTAAAAGAAAAATCCCAAAAGTCGGAAAAGCTGCAAAATCTACGGAATATATCCTTTTTGAAGTAGACCACCAAAATACGTTTTTTCCATGACTTATTATTCTGTCCAATTATTAGGTGTAATAATGATAAGATTACAGAATTTATTAATCATGACAATATTGGATGATAACAGTGAAATAAAGAGAATTTGATAACATTTCATAAAGAAAAAAAAATCCCAAAAATATTTTAGCAACCCATTCTTATGTTTTTCTGTTGCTCTATTTTTGATATCCTTATTGCATGGTAGTAGTAAAAACTAGCTGGTATACATTTCTTTTCTTCCTTGGTTCCACTTTCGCCCCATTCGCATTTCGTCTATTTTATGAAATACTCGTATATAATGGTTGTTTGTTGTTATATTTGTTTTATCGCCGGCCGCCTCGTCTCTCTGCCACTAACAAAAGCATGCTAAGCAGACGCGTGCTATTCACAGGGTCGTGAACCCTGAACAGCTCCAAGAGGCACCAAGCACACAGCATCTCCGAACAAACCCAACGAGGGGGGAACGCCAAGTGGCGGGCAGGTCACGAAATAAACACAAATGCGTCTTTCCTTTATTTACACTAAGTTATTTACCCGTACACTTTTCTATAGGCACAATACAGGGTAAACCAGCATGTCCCTGCACGTACAGCTTATAACAGGGCCACACAAAGTTTATCAGGTCACAAAGGCACACGCGAGGTCTTTCACATGAGGGCCGCACCTAACCGCGTCTCTTGCTTGTTCCTCCTCCGCTCTCGCGCTACAAGCCATCTGCGTCATGTTTTGCCCAGGTCCCTTCATGTTTAACACATGTTTCGCACAGAGACCAAGACCCACTCGTAGCACTACCCACCCTATCAAGCAGACGAAGACCCGTCTGCTCTGAGCATAACTAAACCTGAAACAAACTACAGAAAATTTAAATAAATCATTCTCAGAACACAAAATCTTTTCATCCAGCGCGGCTTGCTTCCTCTCTCTTGGGTCGCTCTGGAGGAGGAGTGGGCGGCGGTAGATTGCAGTGCACCCAGAGGGGTATCTTCTGCCCACAGACCTGTCTCATGTTCACCACTGACGTCTTGCTCATCGCCCTCACCGTCCAAATGCTTCGTCCTCATCTCGTCAGCATCTGCCACGTCCTCATCGCCGCTACTGAGGGGCTAGCCGTCATCTTTCTTTTTCACATGGCCCCAGGAGTAGGCTTCCTGGGCCCATGGTAACGCCACAGCCGTTGCGCCAAGTCCTCGAGGAAGTCAGGCAACGGCCCCCCACCCAACCACCTCCTCGCTCACACGGGACGGACTTCTTCTGGACCTCCACTTCATCACAAGTGCCCAGCTTTGCACCATCTGCACCTTCGGTCCTTATTGGGAGATTAGCTACCAACACTGTACTAACCCCATCCCCTTCCACCAAGGCCCGCCACCGCTACACCATCAGCAGCTGCAGGTTTAGGATTGCCTCCACAGGCCTCCTACTGCCACGTATCACTCTTGACATTCGACACCCAGATCTAGAACTCTGTCCTGTGGCAAGGTGCAGTCGCTCAGCCGTAACTACCTCTGCACAGCCAACCTCTGGAAGAAAGGACACATCTTCACCATGCACCCTCACCAGCTTCCATCCAAGGTCGACACACGCCTTACTCTGCGTCAGGTAGTCAGGCCCAGCAAGCAGTGCTCGTCCAGATCGGCCACATACACCGGCAGCCGCTGCACCGTGCTGCCCACGCCAATACGAGCCTCCACTGGCCCCTTGAGCTGCACACAATGCCCCGTGACACCACACAGTCTCTGTGGTGCGTCTGGAAGTCGCATAGTGGCCAACATATCAGGCCGCACTAGGGTCTTCTCAGCCCCAGTGTCCACTGTCAGGCGGCATGGCTTCCCATCTATTGAGCCCTCCACCTGCATCGTGCTGGTTCGACGGCAGCTTACCCAAGTCGGGCCCGGGAACCGAGACGCTGGGTTTCGGCCCCCTTCTCCAGCCTGTCCGAGTTTTCCCTGTACCACTTCCTTAGCCTTAGGACATGCACTCGGATGGTGACCATACCTGCCACAGTCCTTGCAGCACTGCTGGAAGGCATCAGAATCCGTCCGGTTGAGAGGACGTGTTCTCCGCTCCCTCTGACACTGACTACGTCTGTGCCCTACCTCTCCGCAGCCCCAACACAAGCCTTGGAAAGTTCTCGGGCTCACCTTCCTCACCCTATTCTTCTCCACTTTAGCCTTCCGGCCCCGGAGGTCACGGCGGGGCTGAGCAGCTGGCCCTAGGCCACTGGTTGCCTTCAGGAAGGCCTCGAACTCCAAGGCCCTCGCCAGCGCCACCTGCAGGTCCTCAGGGTGTGCCTGCTTGACGTAGATTTGCAGCTGCTGGTCCTGTAAAGCGTCAACAAAGAAATCGCGGGCCAGGACCACGATCATCTCTTCCGCAGCCGCAGGGTACGACCTCCTTACCAGCGCCTCCACATCCTGCGCCAGCTGGGACAGTGTCTCGCCACGCTCACGAGTCCGCTTCTTCAAGTGGGCCCGATATACCTCGGCCTGGTGGTGGTGCCCGAAACGGCGTTTCAAAGCCTCCGCCACGCTGGTGTAAGAGGCATGTTGGGATGCCGGCAGATGCCCCAACACTTCCACCCGGGGCCCTTAGCGCTGTTACCAGCTGCAGGGCCTTCTCTTCCTGCTCCAGCCCTGGGCAGATGCCAGCATTTCAAATTGGGCGACCCTTTTCCCCCCCCGGCCCCCTTCCCGTGTACCGGGCGGGCTTACCCCCCTCACAAATGCCCGGGAGGGGAAAACGCGTGCCGGAACTAACACCCCCGGGGGGGGGGGAGGAAGGGGGTGGGGGAAAGGAAACGGGGCGGGTTAAACCGGGCCCCAAAGTTTGCCGCCCCTTTATCCCCAAGGGAGCGGTTCCGTGGTCCCCACCTTCTGAAAGCGACCACTGGCTGCGAAAAAACGCCCACTGTGGGGGCCCGGGGGGGTTTTTCCTCCCACGGCTCCAAGCAGCCCCCCTTAAATTTGACACTCGGGCATCTTTTGCCAAAACCCCTCGTCTGCCTTCTCTGCTTGCAAGTTACTACCTCTGACGCCCCTTTTCCCTCCCCCCACTTCCTCCCTCACCCCCTGAACCTACCCCTTCAAGTCTGCACCTCCTCCTCATTCACTTTTCTGCGTTGAAAGGCCTTGTGGGTTGTATGCTGAGTTTCCATTTTCCAGATGAAAATTTTGCCTGTAGAAAACCTCAGCAAGCCCGGAAAAAAATTTTTCCTCTCCCTTTCCCTTTTGCCTGCTCTCGAGAAGGGTTTGGCCCCGTTTCCGTGTTCCCTCTGTGCCTGCTCTTCTCCCCCTTTGGCCATTTCCCCCCTCATACCGGCCAGCATGGCAGTGATCGGGTCCGGGGGCTCGTTTAAACCTCCTCTTGCCGGGCCCAGTCATAGCCTCCTTTTCCCTCATGGCTGCCGCCTTTTTGGACAACATGAAAAATTCGGGGGCGTCCCACGATCAAATACACAAACCCCACTCCTGACCCCAAATTTTTTTACCCCGGGGTCGCCTCGTCTCTCTGCCACTAAAAAAAGGAAAGGGCTAGGCAGACGGCGTGTTATATACGGGGTCGTGAACACGAACAATTCCAAGAGGCCCAAAACACCACAGCTTTCCCAAAGAACACCCAGGGGGGAAACGCCAAGGGGCGGGGCCCAGGGCACAAGTACACAAAATACAGTTTTTCCTTTTTTATTTACAAGTTTTTACCCGTCCATTTTTTCCTATGGGCCCCAAACAGGGGGAAACCCCACATGCACACTGCACGATACAGCTATACCCGATACAGGGCAACCCCCAAAGTTTTATCGGGTCACAAGGCCCCCCGGGCCCTTCACAAGCACCCCCCCAACCGTGTCCCCGGGCTTTTTCCCCTCCGCTCCTTCCGGGCCTCCAGCCCCCTACTCATTTTTGCCCAGGCCCCCTTTTCATGTTAACACATGTTTCGCCAGAGACAAAGACCCCGGGCTTAGCATATTATATATATAAAAAATTTTATTCTATATATATTTTATTTTATAATATATTTATATATAGATATATAAACCCTGTTGAAAATTTTAGAAATGGTATAAATTTTAGAATGAATGTTTTCACAGTACAAAAAATTTTATTTGACCGGTTTTTTGGATTACGGGGGGTTTTACAAAAAATTTTTGAAAATTTGGGTCTTAGTTTTTTAAAACTGATTTGGGAGAAACATCGGCACGGCTGAATCCAAAAGGGCCTCCTTTTTTCCCCGATGGGTTTCAGTTTTTCAATTTAAGTGAAATAGGAAAAATCTTTTTTTTTTAAACAAAATGGAATCCCTTAAGCACATTTTTTGTTTTTTTTTGTGTTACTTTACATCCGATATATATATTTTTTTTTTTGGTTTTCCCTCCCCCCAAATTTTAAAACTATCGACATGTTGCAAACATTGATGGGTATCTGTTTTTGGCATCAACAATTGCATTCATTGGTAACTATTACAAAAACTACTGAAAAAATGCTGACTCGTCAGAATTGTCATTGATCGTAAAACAGGACACTAATAGGACAGATGCATGAAAACTAGATTTTTGGTCTCATTGATCTTTTCCTGCTGACAATTCCGTTTCTTTGAGCCCCCCAAAATGTGCAGGGGCAGGGATGTCTCTCTTAAAAAGTCCAACAGTAATCGGCCATCTACTGCACCCATCGTCCCTGATACCGGGTCTCCATCTTTTTCATGTTTTGATAAAACCATCTCTGCTCGTCGCTCTTTGGACCCCAATTCTCGGGAAAACCCAATCCATGTGTGGAATAGGCATTGCTTTTTGGATGCTCATTTTTGCTCCCGGGTTTTAAAGGCGTCGGGCATTTTGGTGACGATTTCTGCGAAATTTGGGGGGGCCCTTTTTTGTTCCCAAAAAATTTCTTTACGACCAGAAACAAATGCCTTCCAACGCTTCCGGTTTTCGCCCTTAATTCATTGAGTTTTCAAACTCGGGATCTCTGATGGGGTTTACTATTTGAGGTCCGCCCAAAGATGCCACCCTTTAAATTTCCCCATGGTCATTTTCCGGGAAAAACCCTGGCACAGGTGAAGTGAAGCAGCCACCATCCTTTCCAGAGTTTTGGGTGAACTGCTTCTTTAAAAAGGGCCCAACTTAATGTGCGGGGGGGAAAGGGTTTCCCTGCCCTTCTGTCCACCAAGGGGGCTTTTTGTTTGTTTTTCTTTGATCTCTGGGCCCCAATTCCTCTCGCAAAGACCACCCCTTTTTCGTGTATGCTGACTCTTTTCCCAAATATCCCACTTTCCCAGAAAGCACGGGTATTTTGGTAAAACCGGATTTGCTACCCAAAAAAAGTTCCCCATTTTCGGGCAACACAATCATCCCCATGTGCCCAAAAAAACGAATTTTCCCCCAGAAATACTTCCCGCTTCATCTTCTCCTTCATTGTATTCGAGTGGGCCACGGTATAGAGGCAAACGGGTTTTGCCGTTGTGAAACCGAACGGCTTTTCCGATCTTTTGCTGTGTCAATAACAGCCCTCCTTCTAAAGGTTGGTACTGTCCCAATCCAAATTGTGCAGAAGCTGGGGAAACATCTGTACAGTCCCCCCAAGTCTTTCTCTTCAGAGAAAAAACGAAGGTATTCTTGATGTCTTTTTGGGGTAAAAAGTGATGAAAGTACTGTCAGAAAGAAGTTCCTTTTCTTTCAGCCCTTAAATGCCAACAATTGGGCGGATGACTTTGGAAAATTTGGGGTCAGGGAAAAGATCATTTAGCCCCTTTTCGGGAAAAAGGGATGGGAAAGGCGTCCCCCGACATCATCACTAAAATTTTATTTCTTTTTTTCCCTTAAAATGCGGGAGAATTTTTCGTGCATTTAAACCCCAGGAGTTTTGCTGTGACCGGGTACTGGAACTTCATCCAAAAATGGGGTACGGGAAAACGTGCGGATTAAAGATCAGGATACTTGAGGCTGCTCGGGTTTTCTTTCGTTGATCCCAGTCACTTTATAGCGCAGAAGTAACGCCCGACAGGGTTTTTTTTTGGCTTCTCCAAACCATGGGAATTTTCCAAAACTTCGCCCCCCTTTCCCTTTCCCAGGGGTCCGCACTAAAATACTCGGTGTTTTTCTTGCAACCATGGGGAAAGGGGGGCCCCAACTTTTTTCCTGATCCCCAGTTTCATGCCAAAATCCGGCATGATAACACGTTTTAAACAAAACTTGTGACGGTTTTTTCCTGTTAGGAACAACGGTGTATTCGCCTCCAAATGTAGCGAAAAACACCCGGTTTTAAAATTTCTGAAAAACCCTTTTCTGGACAAATCCATTCATTCATCTGAAAAAGGGGAAAATAGCCTTTTAGAAAAAAATGTCGGTCGCAACTTAAAAATTTATATCTTAATCCCTCCCGAAAATCAAAAAATTTTTTAAACAAATAAACCCCCCCAACGGAAAAAACCAATTTTGGCAATAAAACCCCAAAAAATTTGCCCTTTGATTGGAAAATTTTCAATGTTTTTTTTTTGGATTCAGCCCCTCAAAATTGTAAAAAAATTTTTTAAAAATTTTGATGATTTTTTTTTTCTGTTGACCGGGGGTTATTTTTTCCCGGTCAAAATTCAAAAATTAAAAAAATTATAGATCCAAAATTTTAAACAAAACTGACAAACACCTACGACGGGTGCCCACTTGTTTATCTGATAATTGCTGTGCGCCTTGGATTTTTAAATCTGCCGTTGCTTTTATTGAAATTTTTTTTTTTTCCCTCACAATTTTATGAAACCCCAAAAATTTTTTTTTTTTGTTTTTTCCCATCCTCCATGGACTCTACTGTTTCCTTCCAGTTGGGTAGATGTCCATTTCTCTCCCTGTCCCCCTATGGCTTTGGGAAATCCATGGCGACTGACGTCACCCTTCGTTGTTCCCTGATCCTGGTTTTGGGAAACCGCGGCCCTTTTCACCAAAGTATGCTGTTTTGCCCTGTTTCAGGGTATGGGGTAAAACAGCCTGTTAGGGTTTGTTTTAGGGCTCCCTTTCGTCTGTATATCCCCGGATATGCTGGTGATTTACTTTTACTCCCGGAGTATCTGTTTACCCCCGGGGAAAAATGTTACATGGTGGAAATTGTGAAAAATTTACTAAAGGGGGGGGCGGGGCCCTCATCTTGCGAGTTTTTTTCTCCGTTTTCCCTTGTCCCGAAAACGCAGGCCGTCGTCCCCCCCAAAAAGGGAAAAGGGAAAGGAAGGGCAATAACCTGTCTGGAAAGGTAAAAAAAACCTGATCCTCTTTTTTAAAAGGGTAAACTGGATTTCCCGTGGACAGATTTTGGCCGCGTCGGGGTATGACGTCAGCACGCCCCTTTTGGGGACAATGCCCGGACAAGGGCATTTATATATAGTAATATATATATATATTATATATTATATATTTTTAATTATTAATTTTTATACATGCTATGATTTTTATATATATATGTATATAAGTTTTTTTTTGGGGTGTGTGTGTGTGTTGTGGGTGTGGTATTTGTGTGTGTGTTTTTAAACACCAAACATATTGTATAAAATTTATATATATATTTTAATATATATATATTTATAATTTTATATATATTAAAAAATTTTTAACAAAACCCCATATTATATTTTATCACCACCACACAATATTGTTATAAAACCACATAAAACATATAAAATTTGTGTTATATATGTTATTATATATTAATTATTATATAATTATATATTTTTATATTTTAATATTTAATATATTATTATATTAATATTATATATATATTATAAATATATATATATAAAATATATATATACCCAAAATATATTTACAATAACCCGGATTTTTAAATATAATTATGAGTTAAAAGGGATGCAAGGGCAAAAAAATTCTAGTGAAAAAATTTTACACCCTCATAACAGAGTAAAAAGATGGGCAGAAATATTTTAAAAGTTCATGCCCAATCGTGAACATACTTTGAAAAAAATTTGCAATGCCGGGTAAAAATTTGTGTAGGGCCTTTTCCGTGAAATTTTTTCCCGTATGGGGTATAAGGGGTTTTTTTTTCCCAATCCCAAAAACACGACCCTGGCGCCCCCTTAATCCCCCTTAATTTGTTTTCCCTAAACATTAACCCAACACGACAGCGCTACAGCTTGCTCCAAAGTGCTTGAAAAATGATTTTCTGAATGCTACTTTTCAACGGGGTAAAATTGCCTTCCCCGCACCCCAGAATCGGGCGGTTATAAAACAACGTAAAAAATCAAATAAAAACCCTAAAGCGCATTGCAAAAGCCTGGGGGAAAATCTAAACTCTGGGGTTTTTTGGATGGGCTGGGGGGAGCCCCTGCCGAGCTTTAAAAGAGGGAAATTTTTTTGACGCTTAGGTTTATTTTTGTTTTTTAAACGATGTCTTTTTAAAGCTGTTGGTGAAGTTTTCAGCTTAATCTCATAAAAAAATTTGGAGGCAAACCTGACCTCTGTCCCCTTCCCTTTGTTTACTCACTGATAAAAACATACATACACACACACCCACACCACCCCAAAATTCGTCTTCCAAACAAAACCAAATATATATATAAAATTTTATTATATTATATTATATATATATATATATTATATATATAATATATATATTAAATATTATAATTATATATTATATTTTAATATTTATATATAATTTATATAAAAATATTTTATATGAAATTTTAATATATATTTTATATATATATATTAAAAAATATATATATAATTATATTAAAATAAATTCTTTATTTCCCATATTATATTAATATATAAAATATATTTTTTTAAAATTTATATTTTAAATATATAATATTTATATTATAAATATATAAAATATATATGCATTTATATATCATATTTTATATATATCTTAAAATATCTATTAAAGATATATATATATATATATTTAAAATAATTATTTTTGTATTTTAAAATTAAAAATTTTTAGGGACACCCCCCCCCCAAAAAAAAAAAAACACACACACCCCCGTCTTCCCCCCCCAACTTATTAATATAATATATAATATATATTATTATATATATTATAATAAAAATTTTATATAAAAATTTTAAATTATATATTATATATATATAAATATTTTATATTTTATAATTATTTAAATTATAAAAATTTTCTATTATATATATTATTTTATTTTCTATATTATAATTTATTTATATACTTTTATTATATTACATTTTTCAATTTTTAATTATATATCTATATCTAATTTTTATAATAATCTTATTATTTACGGTTTTTTTATTTATTATTATTTTATATATATTATATAGTTATTTATATTATATAAAAATATATTATCTAATTTTCTTTATTTATCTCTCTCTATTATTATTTTATATATATTTTCTTCTATTATTTACCCTATATTTTATTTAATATCTATATACTAATATTTTTAATATCAAATTTTAAAATATCTAATTGTTTATTTAAAATTCCCTCTTAATATATATTTTCCCTTATATATAAATATTATAAAATTTATCTATAAAAATATTTTTATATTTTATATATATATTTAAACTATCATTTATATATCCCAAAATATTTTTTCTATAAAATTTAATATATATTATCAATTTTAAAATTTTAATAAATTATATTATTTTTTAAAATAAAATTATTATATATATTTTGTAGGGTATATATATTTTAAAGGGGGTAAAACACACACCCCACACGCCCCCACTTTAAAAATTTATAAATATATATTTTTAATATAATTATATTATATATATATTATAATTATATATTTTATATATATTATATATATTTTACATATATTTATATATATACACCATATATTTAGTCCATTAACACAATAAATATTTGAATAATGCATTTTGGTTTTCCATTTTTTTTTTTAATTAAAATTTAAATTTTGTTTTTTTAACAAAATTTTACCCCTTTGTTTTACTTATGGTAATAAAAAACTTATTACCATTATCTTCTCGTTATCCTTGTTATTGTCAACTCTTTTGTCCCTCTTTACTCAGCATCATCTTTAAATATATTTTTTTAAACTGGGGAAAAAAAAAATGCCTTTTGTTTTAAAATAAATTTATTAACCAGCGCTTCAAATTTAATGACATAAGCACCGGCATTTAAAAAAAAAAGATTACGGGGATAATTTTAAGCGCGTATACCTTAAAGGTTTTAAAGTTTATTTTAACCAAAAAAAGGTTGTAAAACTCGGGCTCTTTTCTTCCCCCCCAACTCTTAAGAATAAACACTACGGGGCTTTAAACAAACATTTCAATAAATATTCCCCGTAAAAAATCACACATTCCCAAACCCCCAAAAGAAGGGGAAATTTTTTAAAAAACCCGCATCAAAACAATATAAAATTGTATGGTGAAAAAAGAAAGGGGGAAAACAACGACAAAAACAATTTTTAAGGGGCAATAAAACACGTCAATAATTTAACCCCTTTAAAAAAAAAGCTTAAAAAAAAAAACACCCAAAAACACAACATTTTTTATCAAAATACAAATCAACATGATTTGCCCAAAAGCCAAAAAAAAAAAAAGAAAGAAAGGGGAAAAAAAAGGGGTTGAAAAATTGAAAAAAAACACATTTTCCCAAAGGGGAAAAGGCAACGTCCCCTTTCCAAAAGCATTTAAGGAGGGGGGGAAACTAGTCCCCAAAGGGGCCCTGTGCTGTTTTGGGTTTGCACCCCGCATTTTTAGACAGGGGCGGGCTTGGTCGGCAAACCTCGTGTCGGACATTTAGCCGGGCCCCAACCCCTTTTGGGAATCCGGGGAAAGGGGACGCTGGCAAAATTTTAAATTTGGGGAGAGACAAAGAGGGGGGAAGTGGGGGGGGGGGGGGGAAAGAGAAGAGAGAGGGGGGACGGCGGGGGAAAATAAAAAAGAGAAGGGGATTTTATTTTGCAAAATTACTGAAATTTTTAACTGTATGCTGAATATGTTTCAAATCAAAAACACACGGGTGTTTACTATTTTTAAAATTTTTTAGGGAAAAACACAATGCTCGCTGCAGCGGGGTAAAATAACTTATATAAAAAAAATGAATATTAATTTAAAATTTTATAAAATATTTTAAAATATATATTTAAAATATAAAACGTATATACCTTTCAATCATATAAAACACACACATACGTTATGGGGTTTTTATATATACCATACACCATTTATTTTTATTTATATATTTATATATTTTTTTTATATATTATATATATTTTATATTAATATATATAACACACATACAAAATTTTATATATATTTTATATAAATATATATAATATATATTTTTATTTATATATATATATGAAAAAACATATTTTAACCCACCCCACACACACACACACACCCCATATAATTATTATAAAATTTTATATATTATAATAATATATATTAATTTTATATAAAAATATAAAAATATATTCATATATATATACATATAACCCATATTGTGTATATTTGTATTTATATAATAAAACATATCCCCCTAAAAAAACCCAAATTTATCTTACAAAGGGACGAAGAGGCAAAATGCCACAGTATAAAAACGGAAGACATCGCTGAAAAGCTTTTTTTTCTTTTTTTTTATTGAAAAGAAAAAGAAATCGTTTCCTTTTCTTCCGGGTTTGGGTTTTTCCCCCTGAAGGAAAACGGCCGACGTCCTCCCCCTGCGAACCGGGCCCAAACGGAAATGAAACGGATCGAGAAATCGGGACCTAATAAGCGGAACTCTCACCTTGGGCCACTAATGTGCCAATCTTTATTTTTTTTTTTTACTTTTTTGGTTTAATTTAAAAAACTGCGTATCTATTTTTGGGGGATGTTTTTAATGACCTAATGAAAATACATAAGGAATTTTCCTTTTTTTAAAGAAAAGGGGGGAAGGGTCCTGTATGTAAATAACATGGGTCGAGTATACTAACCCTTTTTTTTTCCCCATCAAAAACATGTCCGGAAAAATTTTTTCCCAGTTTTAAAAACCCCTCCAATTCCCTCCCAAATTTAGCCAAAAAAAGGGGTTTATATTGAAAGTCCCCCCCCCTCTCTTTTCATAATGACTGACTCCCCCGAAATGACGTGTGATAAAAATTTTTGTTTTTATATTTTTGTCATAATAAAAAGAAAATTGCTTTTTTGGGGCTATGTTTTTTTTCATCAAATCTAGAATGTTTTTTAAAAGGGCCCCCCGAGTGACCCCAAAGGGAAAAGGGGTAAACTACTGCCCCACTTTCCCTTTCCCTACCCACACCACAACACCACACACACCACACCCCAAAAAACCACAAACACCCACCATATAAAATGTTTTATAAAATTTTGTATAAAAATATATATATATTATATATATATATATTAAAAATATATATATTATATATATTATATAGATTTTATTATATATAATATAAATATAAATATTGTTACGGCCACCGCCCCCGTTTTCTCTGCCAACCCAAACCCAAGGGGAGGCTAGGCAGAATTCGTTTATATTTCGGGTTTTGGAAAAACTGAACCTCCAAGAGGCACCGAGACCCCCAGCGTTCCAGAACAAACCCCAGGGGAAAAGCCAAATGGGGATGCAGTCACCCAAATAAACACAAAATGATAGTCCCTTTTCCCTTTTTTTACACTGTTTTTTTTCCCGGACACTTTCTATAAGGGACAATACGGGGGAAAACCCCATGTCACAACTGCACGATACCGCTTATAAAAAGGGGAACCCCAACCCTTTATCAGTCACAAGGGGACACCGGGGGGGTCCACAGGAGCCCCCGGGACCCAACTCCGTCTCTCGGCTTTTTCCTCCGCTCCTCCGCTCACCCAAAACTACTTTAAAGGGTTTTTCCCCGGCCCTTCCCTTTAAAACATGTTTCCCACAGAGACAAGACCCCTGGGGTAGCACTATCCCCCCCCCCCTATCAAGCAAAAGGGGGGGGGGTTAAAACCCGAAAAAAACTAAAATAAAAATTTTAAAAAATCAGTTCCCCGAAACCCAAAAATCTTTCATCCAGCCGGGTTTTTTTCGCTCTCGATGGGGGGCTCTCTGGGGGGTGGGGGGCAGCGGGGATTGGCATGGCACCCAAGGGTTTTAAACTCCTGTCCCAACCTGCCTCAAAGTCCCACTGACGTCTGTTTGCACGCCCTTTTCCGTCCAATGCTCGTCCTCCCCTCGATCAGCGTCTGCCACGTCCTCGTCCCCCGCCCACTGGGGGTTAAAAAACTTCATCTTTTTTACCATGGCCCCAGGAGTAGCTTTCCCGGGCCCTGGGAAAAGCCCCAAACCGGGGCGCCAATCCTCGAGGAATTTGGGAACGGCCCCACACCCCAAACCCAACCCCCTTGGGTCCCTGACGACTCTTCTGGCGCTCCACTTTTCCCCCAAAAAATGCCCCTTTGCACCGCTGGCACCTTCAAATCCTTATTTTTTGAATTTTGCTACCAACCTGTAACCTAACCCCTACCCTTTGGCCAAAAGGCCCCCGCCCAACTGCTATGCCATCGCCCCGCTGCAGGTTTTTTAATGGGCCCACTAGGCCTCTACTAACGTATTTACTCTTGACAGTCGCCACCGGGTTCTAAAAACTCTGTCCTGGGGGCAAAGGGCCCGTCGCCAGCCCTAACTATTCTCTGGGACAGCCAACCTCTGGGCAAGGGAACCCTTCAAAACCCTGCACCCTCACCAGCCCTTTCCCTCCAAGTCGAAAACCCCCGCCTTACCTGCGTCAGGTAGGGCAAACCCGCCCAAACCCGTGCTCGTAAAAGGTTTGGCCCCCAACCCCCGGCAGCCGGGTGCCTGTGCTCCCCCCCAAACCACCTCCACTGGCCCCCCTTTAGCTTCACACAATGGGCCCCTGGGCAAACCCCACATCCCCTGTGGTGGGGTCTGGAAATTTGCATAGTGGCCAACATATCAGGGCCCCACTAAAGGGCTTCTCAGGGCCCCCGTGTCCACTGTCAGGCGGCATGGCTTTTCCCCCCTATTGAGCCCTCCACCTGCAAATTTTTTTGGTTTGACGGCCGCTTACCCAAGTCAGGTCAAAGGGGACACACGAGGTTTTTCACAGGGCAGCACCCCAAATCCTCTCTCGCTTTGTTTCCCCCGCTCCCCCCCGCTCACAGCCAGCTGCGTCATATTTGCCCAGGTCCCTTCATGTTAACACATGTTTCGCCAGAGACAAAGACCCACTGGGGAGCAATATATATAAAATTTTTGTATTAAAATATTTATTAAAATTTTTTATATATTCTATTATATTTAAAATATTTATATATATATTATATTTTATTTTATATATATATATATATAACATATATATTATATATATATTATATAATTTTATTATATATATAATATATATATATTTTATTATTTTTTTAACACACATATATATATTATTTTTTTATCTATTTATAATTATTTTATATTATATATTATATTATATATTAAAATTAATTTTTATATAATATATATTTATATATATAAAATTTAATATATGCAACAAAAACACACACCCTATATACATACTCATATATATATATATATTTTTATTTTATTATATATTTTTTTATATTTTATAAAATATTTTTATATATATATATTTTTTAATTTTTTGTTTATGTTTGTGTGTGTTTTCATTTTATTATATATAATAAAATATATCTATATATTAATTATAAAATTTTAATATATATTATTTAAATATATATATATATATTATATATAAATAAACTTTATATAAAATAATACCCCCAAAATATATATATTTTTCTATTAAAATAAAAAATAAAATTCCCCAAAATATATTATATTTTTCTTTATAAAATCTTATTATTTTAATATTCCCTCTATATATTATTTTATCTTATATTAATTGGTTTTTTATTTTAAATATAAATGAAAAAATAATAATATATATATTATTTTAAATCATATATTATAATATCATTATAATATAAAATTTAATTTTTTTTTCTTAATTTTTAACATAAACCTGGAAATATGAACCCCTTTCTTTTTAACAAACCTTAAGAACAAACCAAACATTTTTTTCTCTCCTTTAAAACCCTTTTCCATGTTTCCCTTTTAACCCATTAATTTTTAAAATTTCCCAACCAAAACAATCATCCCCCAACCCCCCTAACCCCCTCCCCGCATACATTTTAAAAAAACCCTAATTTTCCCCATATTTCCCCTATCATCCCAAACCAAAAACTGTGGGTTTTTTAAGGGGTTGTGTGCCAGCCTTTTAAAACCATTAACTCTATTTCTTCAACAACCCCTTCCCTCCTCCTTTAATTTTCCAAAAACTTTACAACAACTTTTCTGGTTATACCTACCAATAATTTCCGACCTTCAACTTATTCCTAAATTTTCCCCCCCCCCCCCCCCCCCCCCCTTGCTTTACCAATTCTTAAATAAGTTACCTTATCCCTCAACCCTTCCCCCACAATCCTATATTCTCGTTGGGGCCCCTTTTTTCCGGGAAACGTGTTTTAAGGGCCCCGGCCCCTTTTAAAACCGCCGCTGGCTGTGGCGGAGGGCGGAGGCCCGGGACAGGGTGGGGTTTGTTAAGTTTTTGGTACCCACATTCCCCCCAAAAACAAATGCCCGTGGAGGGGCCCCTTGTGGGAAATCCCCCGAAGTCCAGGGGCAAGAAAATTGGGTTTGGTTTTGGGGGGGTTGCCCACTTCCCAGGGCCCCACCGGCTGTGGGTTCCAGGGGGGGGGCACTCGGGGCCATGGGAAAGGATTTCGTTGGGGGCCCCCCGTAGCGGGGGCCCGGGATTGGCCGACGTGACGAATTTTTGGGGGGGCCTTTTGGCCCCGGGAAAGGGGGGTGCCGACCTTGGGGAACCTTTTAGGGTCCGGGAAGGGGTTCCCCTTGGGTGCCCCGCCCAAAATTTTCCGGGGCCCCACCTTCCCCCAGGAAAAGGAACCCCCTTTGAGAAGGAAGAAAGGGGCCCGGTGGTATTAAAGAGTTTTGTGTTTCTGAGAACTGATTTTATTTAAATTTTATGTAGTTTGTTTCAGGTTTAGATCCCCCCCCCCCTATCTGCTTGATAGGGGGGGGGGATAGTGCTACGCCAGTGGGTCTTTGTCTCTGTGGGAAACATGTGTTAACATGAAGGGACCTGGGCAAACATGACGTAGCTGGCTGTGAGCGGAGGAGCGGAGGAAACAAGCCGAGAGACGGAGTTGGGTGCTGCTCCTGTGAAGACCTCGTGTGTGCCCTTGTGACCTGATAAACGTTGTGTTGCCCTGTTTATAAGCTGTATCGTGCAGTGTGACATGCTGGTTTCCCCCCTGTATTGTGCCTATAGAAAAGTGTACGGGTAAATAACTAGTGTAAATAAAGGAAAGACTATCATTTTGTGTTTATTTCGTGCCCTGCCTCGCCACTTGGCGTTTCCCCTCGTGGTGTTCTGGGACGCTGTGGTGCTCGGTGCCTCTTGGAGCTGTTCAGTGTTCACGACCCTGTATATAACACGCCGTCTGCCTAGCCTGCCTTGCGTTGGTGGCAGAGAGACGAGGCGCTCGGCGTAACAATATATATATATATATATATATATATATATATATATATATATATATATATATATATATATATTATATATATATATATATATATATATATATATGTATACACATATATGAACATATATATGTGTGTGTGTTTGTGTGTGTGTGTGTGTGTGTGTGTGTGGTGTGTGTGTGTGGTGTGGCTATGGAAGTAAGTGCGCAGTAGATTAGCCATTTGCCTTGGGTCACTCGGGTGGCCCATAAACATTCTAGATTTGATGAAAAAAACATATGACCAAAAAGCAATTATTCTCTTTATTATGTACAAAACATATATAACTAAATATTTATCACACGTCATTTCGAGGGAGTCAGTCATTATGTAAAGAGAGGGGGGGGGGACTCTCAATATAAAGCCTTTGTTTGCTAAATTTGGGATGGAATTAGAGAGAGTGTTAAACTAGGAAATATTTCTGACATGTTTTTTGATGAGAAAAAAAATGGTTAGTATACTCGACCTCATGCTTATTTACATACATGAGCCTTCCCACGTTTCTTTAAAAAAGGAAATTCTTATGATATTTTCATTATGTCATTCAAACATCCTTCAAAATAGATACGCAGTTATTTATCTCACCAAATGTAATGAAAAAAAATCACTGATTGGCATCATTAGTGGACCAGGTGAGAGTTCCGCTTATTAGGTGCGATTTCTACGATCCGCTTTCAGTCTCGCTCGACCGTTCGCAGGGGGAGACGTCGGCGATTTCCTATCAGAGGGTAAAGCCAAGCCGGAAGCAAGGAAACGAGTTCGTGTTTCGTTCAACTGAAAAAAGCAAAAGCTGTCAGCGATGTCTCTCCGCTTTATACTAGTGGCAGTTTGCCTCTCGTCCTCTTTTGTAAGATATTTATTTGTTTTTTTACGTTGTATATGTTTATATTTATATAAATACAAATATACACAATTATGTGTGTATATATGTTATATATGATATGATATATATATATTATATATATATATATTATATATATATATATATATATATATATATATATATATATTTGTGTGTGTGTGTGTGTGTGTGTGTGTATACATATGTATACATACATATATAATATATATATATATATATATATATATATATATATATATATATATATACATATATGTATGTGTGTGTATATATATACACATACACGTATGTGTGTGTGTGTATATATGTATATGCATATGTATATACGTATATATTATATATATATATATATATTATATATATATCTATATAATATTCATTTATTCTATATAAGCTTATATTACTCCGCTGCAGCGAGCAGTGTGTCTTTCCTAATAATTTATTAATATAGTCACACACGTGTGTATTTGATTTGAAACATATTCAGCATACAGTTGACATCAGTAATGTTGCTAATGAATCTCCCTCTCTCTTTTTTTATTTTCTCCCGCCCGTCCCTCCTCTCTCTTCTCTTCTACCCCCCCCCCCCCCCACTTCGCCCTCTTTGTCTCTCTCCAATAGACTCTGCTGCCAGCGTGCCCTTCCCCGACTGCCCAGAAGGGTGCCCGGCTGACTGTCCGACACGATGGTTTGCCGACCAAGACCGCTCCTGTCTGAAATGCGAGTGCGACCCCAACAGCACAGGGTCGCCTTGGGACTAGCTTCCCCCCTGCTTAAATGCTTTTGGAAAGTGACGTTGCCTGTTCCCTTGAAAATGCTGTTTTTTTCAAGTTTAAGCCTTTTCTTTCTTTCTTTCTTTTTTCTTTTTTGGCTTTTGGGCGATCATCGTTGATTTTGTATTTTGATAGAAAATGTTTGTGATTTTGGTGTGTTTTTCTTTTTAAGCTTTTGTTTAAAGCGGTCATTATTGATCGTGTATATTGACCTGAAAATTATTGTTTTTGTCGATTTTTCCCCTCTCTTTTTTCACCATACAATATTTATATTGTATGATGCTGTATTTTGTAAAATTACCATCATTTTAAGGGTTGGAATGTGTGATATTTACTGGATACTTATTGAAATGTTTGTTTAAAGCACCGTAGTGTTTATTCTTAAGAGTTCGAGGGAAGAAAGAGCACGAGCTTACAACCTTTGTTTGTTAAAATGAACTTTTAAAACCATCCAAGGTATACGCGCTTAAATATATATCCCTGTAATCTTTTTTTGAAATGCCGGATGCTATATGTCATTAAATTTTGAAGCGCTGGTTAATAAATTATATAAAGCAAAAGTGCATTTTTTTATTCCTTCCAGTTAAAAAAATATATTTAAAGATGATGCTGAGTAAAGAGTGACAGAGACGTTGACAATAACAAGGATAACGAGAATGATAATGGTAATAAGTTATTATTACCATAATGTAAAAACAAGGGATAAAGTCGTAAAAGCAAATATAACATATAATTAAAAAAGATAATGGAAGCCAAAATGACATTATTCAAATATTTATTGTGTTATATGTACATAAATATATGTGTGTATATATATAATATATATGTATATATATATACGTGTGTGCGTGTGTGTGTGTGTGTACATACATATATATATACATACATATATATATTATATTAATATATATATATATATATAGATATTATATATATATATATTAATATATATATATTATGTATATATAATGCAATATATATATAGATATATATATATACCTATATTATATATATATATATATATATTATACTATATATATATATTATATATAGATATATATATAGTATATTATATAATATATATACATATATATTATATATATATATATCTATAATATATATAATATATATATATATGTATATATAGCAAAATATATATATTAAAATATATTTTATATATTTTTTATATATATATATATAAATATTTAAATATATAATATACATTTATATAATATACATTATATATATTAATATAATATATAAAATATTTTAATTTTATTTCTATATATATTAATATATATTATATTAATATATAATATATTAATATATATATATATATTATATATATATTTTCGTGGGGAAGACAGGTGGTGTGTGGTGTGGTGTGTAGTATGTAATCAGTGAGTAGAAAGGGAAGGGCACAGAGGTCGGGTTTTCGCCCCCAAATTTATTATGATGAAAGTGAAAACTTCACCAACAGCTAAAGACATCATAAAAACAAAAAAAAACCCTAAGGTCACAAATCTTCCCTCTTTGAAAGCCTGCAGGACCTCCCACGCCCATCCAAAACCACAGTGTTAGACTTCGCACCAGGCTTTGCAATGCGCTTTATGTTTTTTTTGATTTTCTAGTTTTTTTATAACCGCCGACTTTTGGGGGGAGGGAGAGGCAAATTTACCCCGGTGAAAGAGCATTCGAAGTCATTTTTCAAGCACTTTGGGGCAAGCTGTGCCGTCTGTTGATTAAGCTTCAGCATGAAAAGTATTAGTAGTGCAGGCTCGTGTTTTCAGTAGGAAAATAACTCTTAACCTTACGTGAAAAATTTCCAAATTGGGCGTACACAATTTACCCGGCATTGCAAATTTTTTTCAAAGCTATGTTTACGATTTGGGCATGAACTTTTAAAAATTTCTGCCTATTTTATTACTCTGTTATAGGGTTATTATTCCTAGAATTTATTGCCTTGCATCCGTTTAAACTCATAATTATAAAAACATACTTTATTGAATATCAATTTTTGATATATATATAATATTATATAATATATATATATATAATATATATATATATATATATATTATTTTATATGTATAATATATAATATAATTATATATTATATATAAATAATTAATACTATTATCACAAATTATATGTTTTTTATTATACACTTATGTGTGGTGTGTGTATAATTATTTTGGTGTTTTTTTTAAATATATCATTAATATTATAATTATATATATATATATATATATATTTATATACATTTTGGGGGTTTTTTTTTTTTTTGGGTAAATCCCACACACAAATACCCACACACACACACACACACACACACACCACATTTATTCATAATATAAAAATTCTATATGGTTTAAAAATATATTTTATTAATATATATATATATTATATATAATATTTTAATTTTATATGTCATGCCCGTCATTGTCCCCAGAATCGTGCTGACGTCATACACTGACGGGCCAACTCTGTCCCGAGGAAATCCGTTCACCGTTGAAGAAGAGGATCAGGTAATTACCTTTCCTAACAGGTTTTCCCTTTCTTTCCTTCCTTTTCCCGGGTGACGACGGCCTGCGTTTCTTGTAACAGAAGGGAGAACTATCGCAAGATGAACCCGCCCCCCCTTCCCAGTAATTTTTTCATCATTCCACCAGAACATTTCCCGGCGATCAGCAATACCCCGGCAGTACAAGTAAATCACCCTACCCGGGGAAAATACAAAAAGAAACAGCCCTAAACAACCAAACAGTGCTGTATACCGCAACCCTCAACAGATGCAATACGCATATTTTGGTAAAAAGGGGCCGGGGGTTTAACCCCAGGATCAGCGGACATCGAGCTGAGTCAGTCCCCATAGGTTTTCCCAAAAGCCATAGTGTACATGCGATAAGTTTGGACATCTACCGAACTGGAAGGAAGCGTAGTAGTCCAGGGAGGATTGAAAAAAAAAAAAAAACAAAAAAGAAAAATTAGGGGAGTTGCATACATTGGAGGGAGAAAATTTGTCAATACAGCTGGCAGTTCAAAATACCCAGGTCGCAGCAGCTTTTATGCAGATAACTGGGACAGTCGTCGGTGTTTCGTCACTTATGTCTTATATATTACTCTATAATTTCTTTTTTATAATTTCTACGAAAAAATAACACTGGTCAACAAAAAAAAAAAATCATCAAAAATTTTTTTAACTGTTTTTTTGACAATTTTGAGCGCTGACCAAAATAACTTTATTTTGCTCAATCAGGTAAAAATTTTGTGTTCTATTGCCAAATTTGTTTTTACAGTTTTTTTTCTACGAAAGGGTTTAGCTTTTCGGGGGGGGTATAATATAATTTTCAATTCGACCGCACTTTTTTTTGCAAACAGAATTTTTTCCTTATTCAGATAAATGATAGGGATTCGCCAAAAAGGTTTTTGCAGAAAAAACCGATGTATTCTGCTACACGGGGGGCGAAACACCTTTGTTCCTAACGGGAAACCATCCAAGTTTCGTAAAGCGTGCTTATCATGCTTTTTTTGGCATGAAATTGGTGATCAGGAAAAAGCTTGGGGCCTCACATGGCCCCGCAAAAAAATCCGAGTATTACTCGCGGGCCCATGGAAAAAGGAGGGGGCTAAAGTTTGGTTTCCCTATGGTTTGGAGAGAGCCAAAAAACCTGTCAGTGACTGTTACTTCGGTATTAATTTGACTGGGATCAACAAAAAAACCCAAGGCGCCCAAGTTCCGATCTTGATCAGCACTCGCCCTTCCTCTTCTGATGAGTTCCAGTCCTTCGAAAAACTTCCTGAGTTAAGTGACGAAGAATTCCCAGTTTTTAAGACATGAAGAAGTAATTCCTGTGATGATGCATGACGCTCCGCACCCTTTCCCCAAAGGACTAAATGATCTTGTCCGTGACCTCACTTGCAAAGTCTCCGCCAAATTGTTGGCATCAGACTGAAGAAAGGAACTTCTTTCTGACAGTCCTTGCTACTTCTACCGCAACAAATCAAAATACCTTCGTTTTTTCTCTAAAGAGAAAGACTTGGTGTACTGTACGATGTTCCACAGCTTCGCAAAATCTTGGATTGCCACATACCAACCTGTAAAAGGGAGATGTTTATTGACAGCACAAGAGATCGTGAAGCCTTCGGGGTGCCCCACGGCAACCATTTGGCCCTATACCGCGGGCTCACTCGACTACATTAAAGGAGAAGTATGAAGGGGTGAAGTACTGCTGGAGAAAATTCGTTATTGTCAGCATGAGTGGGGGAAACTGTGTTGACCTGAAAGGTGAAATTTTTGTTGGGGAAGCAGTCCGTTTCACCAAATCCCTGCTTTTTGTGGTGGATAGTGGGGCCGGCTCAGCATTACACAAAAAGGAGTGGGTTTTGCGAGAGGAATTGGGCCTAGCAGATCAAAGAACGTATCAACGCCCCTCTGGTGGACGAGACAGGGTTCTTCCCCCCCTGCACATTAAACTTGGCTTGATGAAAAAGTTCACCAAAATCTGGAAGGATGGGGCTGCTTCCTCACCCGTGCCCTGCTTTTCCAAGTGACCAGGAAAATTTAAAGCTGGCATCTTTGACGGGCCTCAAAAACGTCGTCATCAGTCCAAATTTGAAAACTCATGAAAAATCGAACTGGGAACGTGGGAAGCATTTGTTTGGTCTAAAAAACTTTTTTGGCAACACAGGCCGCCTCGCAGAACTCGTCCCAAAAAGCTGATGCCTTCAAAAAACCCGGGATCACATGAGCCAAATCACTGCCATCTCACACTGGATCGGTTTTTTCCCGAAATCTGGGATCAAAGGCGCGGCAAGATTTTACAAGACTGAAAAAGATGGAGACCAGGTATCAGGGCGATATGCAGTCATGTGGCCGATTACTGTTGGACTTTTTAAGAGAGACATCCCTGCCCTGCACATTCGGGGAGCTCAAGAAACGAATGTCGCACGAATGATCAATGATGACCAAAAAATCTAGTTTTTATGCATCTGTCTTTTAGTGTCCCTTTTCTGACAACTGATCAAATTTGATCGATGTTCACATTTATCAGTATTTTTTGTAATAGTTACCATGTAAAAGCAAAAGTTTTTGTCAATACAGATACCGATCAATGTTTGCAAAATGTCGATATTTTAAAATTTTGGGGGAGAAAAAAAATAAAAAAAATATATATCGGATGTTTGTAACACAAATAAAAAAAAATCTGCTTTTAAAGTATTCCCTTTTGTAAAAAAAACGATTTTCCTATATTCACTTAGTTGAAAAACTTGACCTGATCGGGGAAAATGGATGGGATTTTTGGGTTCAGCGATCGATTTTTTCTAAATCAGTTTAAAAAAAATAAGACAAATTACAAAAAAATTTTTTTGTAACCCAGTGTAAAAAAACCCCCCAAAAAATTTTTTGTACTGTGAAGACATTTATTTTAATTCTACCATTTCTACATTTTTCAACGGTTTTATATATATAATATATATATTATTATAAATATATATTAAAATATATATATATATAATATAATATATTGCTACGCCCGTGGGTCTTTGCCTGTGCGAACATGTGTTAACATGAAGGGACCGGGGGAAAAATGACGTAGCTGGCTTGAGCGGAGGAGCGGGGAACAAGCCGGAGACAGTTGGGTGCTGCTCCTGTGAAAACCCCCGTGTGTCCTTTTGACCTGATAAACTTTGTGTTGCCCGTATGTGTATAGCTGTTCGTCAGTGGAAATCTGGTTTCCCCCCCTTTGGCCCATAAAAGGGAGGGTAAAAAATTGTGTAAATAAAGGAAAGACTTCATTTTGTGTTTACTTCGGCCCCCCTCGCCACTTGGCGTTTCCTCTCCTGGTGTTCTGGGACGCTGTGGTGTTCGGTGTTCTTGGGGAAATTGTTCAGTTTTCACGACCCTGTATATAACACGCCGTCGCCTAGCCTGCCTTGTGTTAGTGGGAGAAGACAGGCGACCGGGGTAACAATTTTTTTGTCAGGAGGGGATTTGTGATTTTTATCAGGAGACCGCCGTTTATCATTTGTCCAAAGATGGGGGCAGCCATGAGGGAAA
>NW_023647795.1:0-2500 GCF_015228065.2 Penaeus monodon
CCCAACCAAAAAAAAAACAAAAAGAATTTGCCGGGGATCTCACTGCTTCATAGATATTCCCTACTACTCTGCTAAGTAATGTGGCGAAATTTTTACACCACCCCCGGGGGGGCACTGGGCCCTCCGTTTCATCCCCGGGATGACTGTTTTTTTCGTTTTATGGGGAAAATATTGTTATTTATCATTTATGCATTTTCCACTTTCATAAATTACCTCTCATCTGACTTAGGATTAAATTTGCTAAATCAGGGGAGGGGTGTGTAAACTTCGCTATCGTTCTCAAGTATGAGTAGAAAAGTAATGTTTTTGGGGGCAGTGGATTTTGTTGCACACTAGTGTTAAGGGTCATTGGCATTTTTGGGTGTAAAACAAGCCCCCCGGGTTTCATCCCTGGGGTGACCTGATTCGAGTCCTCGTCAGGGGGGGTTTTTATTTATCATTTAATGCGAAATTTATATTTATATATCTACTTAATATTGTACTCTTCTATCTTCTTCTATCTATATATGTGTGTGTGTGTGTATGTGTGTGTGTGTGTTTGTCACCTGTTGGTGTTTGTTGTGTGTTTTTATTTGTTATATATATATATATATATAATAAAATATAATATATATTATATATATATATTATATAATAATATATATATATATATACTATTGTGTTGTGTGTGTGTGTTGTGGTGGTGTGGTGTGTATGTGTGTGTGTGTTTAAAATGTGTGTGTGTGTGTGTGGAAATGTATATATTTTTAAAAATATATATATTTTAATATTATATATATATATATATATATATATTATACTATATATACTTATAAACTGCATACTGTGTGTGTGTGTGTGTGTTGTTGTGTGCGCGCGCGGTAGTGTGTGTGGTATTGTGTGTGTGTGTATGTGTTGGTGTGTGTGTGTGTGGTGTATATACATCTATACAATACAATACAATACATAAAATTTGTGTATTTATATATTATCATCATCATCATCAAGGGGCTAACGCCGACGGGGGCGCATGGCCGATCCCCCCTTCGCTCCAGCCCGGGGATCCCTCGAGGCGAGTCTCCAGGCAGGCAAGGGCCCCATCTCTATTTCCCCGACAGGTCTCATCGAGCTGCCCAAGCCATGATCTCCAGGGGCCCACGGGTCTCCTCCACCCGGGTTGTCTCGCAGAGAGAAAACCCTGGGGGCAGGTCCCCATAGGGGGGCGAGCTAGGGGGCCAATAGCCGGTTGGCGACCCGGATTAGCAAGTACGGGTCCCATGCCACTACGTGTAACCGCCGGGTTGGGCCCGTGGTCCTGCCAACCTACCCCTATCCGGCAAAGGGGTTGTTACAAAAGGAAATCAAGGCGAAAACCCCAAAAGGCCTGGATACGTCCAGGTTTCGTTTCCCATAGAGAAAAACTGGAAGTATCAAGGCCCTTGAAGACACCAGCTTGGTCCTTTTGATAGGTACCGACATCCAAACCTTTTTGTTATCGATTCAGGGCTCCTGTTCCAACCAATCCTCTACTGATTCCGGGCCCGACAACCCAGAATATGGACTACGCTCCAAGGTATGAAAAAACTTTCTGTGACTTAAATGTCCTCGCCGCAAGCAGGGATCACTGAAGGGGTTTTCCCCAAACGGGCCCCCAAAGTCCTGAATCTTGTCTTGGCCCGGGAGACCCTAAGCCTGGGCTTCGCCTCATTGCTAAATTCATCAAGAGCCGCCACAAGTGACCCCCAAGGCTCAATGGATGGCAACATCTGGGCAAAGTCAAGGCCCGAGCCCTTTAAAATTTCCTAGTTTTTGCTCCCCCCCTAAATTTGGCTAGTAGCTCTGCCCATTACCATCCTACAAGTGTTGAAAAGTGTGGGGCAAGGAACAGCCTTGCCTCCCCCCTGAATTACGGGGAAAAGTTCAAATACCCCCACCACATTTTAAACGCACTTTCAGTACCATATAGAGGCTTGCTATCAGGCCAAAAACTGTGTCGAATTCCCTGACCCTCAGGACTCCCATACGTTCCCCGACCGAGTCAACGCTTCTTGAGGTCGATGTGGGCTGAAACAACCCCGACCAACTCACGAGGGCGTTCCAAAATTTTTACTCGAAGCGCTAGTAAAAAGGGTCTATTGTGGATTGCCGGGAGTAAATTCCGACTGCTCCGGGTCTCTGGTCCTCAGTAGGTGGTTGCGGATCCGTTTCGAAAATGTGAGCGAAAACCTTGCCGGGTAGCTGAGCAGTGTAATCCCCGGGTAGTTGCTACATCCCATCGATCCCTTTCCCCTTCCCAAAAGGGATGACCCGCCCCTCAGCAGGTCAGGGGGAATGGTCCCAAAGACTGCCAATGGCAGTCAGGACTGTATCGGCCCCGAGCCATGGGTTTTCACCCCCCCCTTTAGCATTTTCAGCAGGAATCCATTCCTCATTTTCCCCCTTTTCAGTTTGGAATCCCCAGCCTAACCTCTGTTAGGGTAGGGGGTTCCCGCTGATGGTGGGTCCTCACAGGCACTGGACA
>NW_023647796.1:0-7085 GCF_015228065.2 Penaeus monodon
AATACATTCTGGTAAATATTATCATTATTACCCTAATAATTGCCGAAATCACCAAAGAAATCGAAAAAACGTCATTTTGGAGTATACTCTCAAAAGGCTATATTTCGCTAGATTTTGCCGCTTTTTCGACTTTTGGGAATGTTTTTCTTATACCTTTTTTATATTATATATGGACACAATTCCTCTTATTATCATCATCGTTATCATGATTATCATCATTATTATCGTTATCATCATCATTATCATCATTATCATCATTATCATCATCATTATCATCATTATTGCAATTATTATCATCATTATTGCAATTGTTATCATTATTATTGCAATTATTGGAGTTATAGTATATATTTTTGCAATAATACTATAACCAACCACAACAATAATAATAGTAATAACAATAATAATAACAATAATAACGATTTTATAATAATTATTTATATCATTATCTTAATTAGTATCGTTATTACTGTAATTATTACTGTTATAATAATTATTTTTGCAATTATACTACCAGTACAAATAATAATAATGATAATAATAACAATAATAATGCTAATAACAATATTATAACCACTAGCATTATTATTATTATACTTATACTTATTATTATTATTGTTATTATTACAGATATAATAGATTTTTTGGCAATTATACTAATAATAATAATAATAATAATAATAATAATAATAATAATAATAATAATAATATAAATTAATTATAATATATTATAATTTTTTTTCAAATTTCCTCTTTATTCTCACTTTTATCATCATTATTGTTATGATTAATACAATTCTGGTAATTATTATCATTATTACCCTAATAATTGCCGAAATCACCAAGAAATCGAAAAACGTCATTTTGGAGTATACTCTCAAAAGGCTATATTTCGCTAGATTTTGCCGCTTTTTCGACTTTTGGGAATGTTTTTCTTATACCTTTTTTATATTATATATGGACACAATTCCTCTTATTATCATCATCGTTATCATGATTATCATCATTATTATCGTTATCATCATCATTATCATCATTATCATCATTATCATCATCATTATCATCATTATTGCAATTATTATCATCATTATTGCAATTGTTATCATTATTATTGCAATTATTGGAGTTATAGTATATATTTTTGCAATAATACTAATAACCACAACAATAATAATAGTAATAACAATAATAATAACAATAATAACGATTTTATAATAATTATTTATATCATTATCTTAATTAGTATCGTTATTACTGTAATTATTACTGTTATAATAATTATTTTTGCAATTATACTACCAGTACAAATAATAATAATGATAATAATAACAATAATAATGCTAATAACAATATTATAACCACTAGCATTATTATTATTATACTTATACTTATTATTATTATTGTTATTATTACAGATATAATAGATTTTTTGGCAATTATACTAATAATTAGATAATATAATAATAATAATAATAATATAATAATAATAATAATAATAAATAATAATAATAATAATAATAATAATAATAATAATAATATTTTAATAATATTCAAATGTTATCAAAATTCTCTTTATTCTCACTTTTATCATCATTATTGTTATGATTAATACAATTCTGGTAATTATTATCATTATTACCCTAATAATTGCCGAAATCACCAAAGAAATCGAAAAAACGTCATTTTGGAGTATACTCTCAAAAGGCTATATTTCGCTAGATTTTGCCGCTTTTTCGACTTTTGGGAATGTTTTTCTTATACCTTTTTTATATTATATATGGACACAATTCCTCTTATTATCATCATCGTTATCATGATTATCATCATTATTATCGTTATCATCATCATTATCATCATTATCATCATTATCATCATCATTATCATCATTATTGCAATTATTATCATCATTATTGCAATTGTTATCATTATTATTGCAATTATTACTGTTATAATAATTATTTTTGCAATTATACTACCAGTACAAATAATAATAATGATAATAATAACAATAATAATGCTAATAACAATATTATAACCACTAGCATTATTATTATTATACTTATACTTATTATTATTATTGTTATTATTACAGATATAATAGATTTTTTGGCAATTATACTAATAATTAAGATAATAGTAATAATATAATAATAAGAATAATAATAATAATAATATAATATAATAATGATAATAATAATAATAATAATTTAATAATATTCAAATGTTATCAAAAATTCTCTTTATTCTCACTGTTATCCATCATATTGTTATGATTATACAATGCTGCAGTAATTATTATCATTATTATCCTAAATAATTGCCGAAAATCACCAAGGAATCGAAAAAAACGTCATTTGGAGTATAATCCAAAAGGCTATATTCCCCCCCCCCCCTCCCTATATTTTTCCTCTTTTTAGACTTTTGGAATGGTGTTCTTATACCTTTTTATTATTATAAGGACACAATTCTCTTATATCATCATCGTTATCATTGATTAATCATCATTATTATCGTTATCATCATCATTATCATCATTATCATCATTATCATCATCATTATTCATCATTATTGCAATATTATCTCATTATTGCAATTGTTATCATGATTATTGCAATATGGAGTTAGTGATAGTTATATTTTGCAATAATACTAAAACCCACAATAATAATAGTAATAACAATAATAATAACAAATAATAACGATTTTATAATATATTTATATCTTATCTTAATAGTTATCGTTATTACTTTAATTATACTGTTATTAATAATATTTTTTTGCAATTATACTAACAGTACAAATAAAAATAATGATAATAATACCAATACTAATGCTAAATAACAATATATAACCACTAGCAGTTATTATTATTATACTTATACTGATTATTATTATTGTTATTAGAGTTACAGATATAATAGATTTTTGGCAATTATACTAATAATTAAGTAATAGAATAATAATAATAATAATAATAATAATAATAATAATAATAAAATAATAATAATAATGATATAATAATAATAATAATTTAATAATATTCAAATGTTATCAAAATTCTCTATTCCACTTTTATCATCATTATTGTTATGATTAATACAATTCTGGTAATATTATCATTTTACCCTAATAATTGCCGAAATCACAAAGAAATCGAAAAACGTCATTCATGTTGGAGAAATATACTCTCAAAAAGGCATAATTTCGCTAGATTTTGCCGCTTTTTCGACTTTGGGAATGTTTTTCGTATACCTTTTTTATATTATATATGACACAATTCCTCTTATTATCATCATCGTATCATGTTATCATCATTATATCGTTATCATCATTATCTCATCATTATATCATTACCATCATCATTCTCATCATTATTGCAATCCTATTATCATCATTATTGCAAGTGTTATCATTATTATTGCAATTATTGGAGTTATAGTAATATTTTTGCAATAATACAATAACCACAACAATAATAAAGTAATAACAATAATAATAACAATAATAACGATTTTATAATAATTATTATATCATTATCTTAATTAGTATCGTTATTACTGTAATTATTACTGGTATAATAATTATTTTTGCAATATACTACCAGTACAAAAATAATAATGATAATAATAAACAATAATAATGCTAATAAACTAATATTAAACCACTAGCAGTATTATTATGATACTTATACTTTTATATTATTATTGTTATTATTACAGATATAAATAGATTTTGGGCAATCTATACTAATAATTAAGAATAATAGTAATAATAATAATAATAATAATAATAATAATAATAATAATAATGATAATAATAATAATAATAATTTAATAATATTCAAACTGTTTTTATCAAAAGTTCTCTTTATTCTCACTTTTATCACATTATTATTATGATTAAGACAATTCTGGTAATGTATTATCATTATTACCCTAATAATTGCCGAAATCACCAAAGAAATCGAAAAAACGTCATTTTGGAGTATACTCTCAAAAGCTATATTTCGCTCTAGATTTGCCGCTTTTTCGACTTTTGAGCGGAATGTTTTCCTTAACCTTTTTATATTATATATGGAACACAATTCCTCCTTATTATCATCATCGTTATCATGATATTCATAATTTATCGTTATCATCATTCATTCTCATCATTATCATCATTATCATCATAATATCATCCATAATTGCAATTATTATCTCATTATTGCCAATTGTTATCATTTATTATTGCATTATGGAGTTATAGTATATATTTTGCAATTAATACTAATTAACCACAACAATAATAATAGTAATACAATAATAATAACAATAATAACGATTTATAATAATTATTTTATATCATTACTTAATAGTATCGGTATTCTGTAATATTACTGTTATAATAATTATTTTTGCAATTATCCTACCAGTAAAATAATAATAATGATAATAATAACAATCATAATGCTAATAACAATATTATAACCACTAGCATTATGATTATTTATACTTATACTTATATATTATTTTGTTATTATTACAGATATAATAGATTTTTGGCAATTATACTATAATTAAGTAATAGTAATAATAATATAATTAATAATAATAATAATAATAATAATAATAAATATAATAATATATAATTAATAATAATAATGTAATAATAATAATATTTAATAATTCAAATGTTACAAAATTCTCTTTATTCTCACTTTTATCATCATTATGTTATGATTAATACAATTCTGGTAATTATTATCATTATTACCCTAATATTGCCGAAAATCACCAAAGAATCGAAAAAAACGTCATTTGGAGTATACTCTCAAAAGCTATATTCGCTAGATTTTGCCGCTTTTTCGACTTTGGGAATGTTTTCTTATACCTTTTTATATATATATGGACACAATTCTTTTATTCATCATCGTTATCATGATTATCATCATTATTATCGTTATCATCATCATTATCATCATTATTGCAATTATTATCATCATTATTGCAATTGTTATCATGATTATTGCAATTATTGGAGTTATAGTATATATTTTTGCAATAATACTAATAACCACAACAATAATAATAGTAATAACAATAATAATAACAATAATAACGATTTATAATAATTATTATATCATTATCTAATTAGTATCGTTATACTGTAATTATTACTGTTATAATAATTATTTTGCAATTATATACCAGTACAAATAATAATAATGATAATAATAACAATAATAATGCTAATAACAATATATAACCACTAGCATTATTATTATTATACTATATACTTATATTATTATTGTTATTATTACAGATATAAGATTTTTGGCAATTATACTAATAATTAAGATAATAGTAATAATATATAATAATAATAATAATAATAATAATAATAATATAATATAATAATAATAATTTAATAATATCAAATGTTATCAAAATCTCTTTATTCTCACTTTATCATCATATTGTTATGATTAATACAATTCTGGTAATTATTATCATTATTACTAATAATTGCCGAAATCACCAAAGAAATCGAAAAAAACGTCATTTGGAGTATACTCTCAAAAGGCTATATTTCGCTAGATTTTGCCGCTTTTCGACTTTTGGGAATGTTTTTCTATAACCTTTTTATATTATATATGGACACAATTCCTCTTATTATCATCATCGTTAATCATGATTATCATCATTATTATCTTATACATCATCATTATATCATTATCATCATTATCATCAATTCATTATCATCATTATTGCAATTATTATCATCATTATTGCAATGTTATCATTATATTGCAATTATTGGAGTTAAGTATATATTTTTGCAATAATACTAATAACCACAACAATAATAATAGTAATAACAATAATAATAACAATAATAACGATTTTATAATAATATTTATACATTACTTAATAGTATCGTATTACTGTAATTATACGTTATAATAATTATTTTTGCAATTATACTACCAGTACAAATAATAATATGATAATATAAATATATAATGCTAATAACAAATTTTTATAACCACTAGCATTATTATTATTATACTTATACTTATTATTATTATTGTTATTATTACAGATATAATAGATTTTTTGCAATTATACGAATAAATAAGATAATAGTAATAATAATAATAATAATAATTAATTTATAATAATTAATAATAATAATAATAATAATGATAATAATAATAAAAAATAATTTTAATAATATTTTAAATGTTATCAAAATTCTCTTTATTCTCACTTTTATCATCATTATTGTTATGATTAATACAATTCTGTTAATTATTATCATTATTACCCTAATAATTGCCGAAATCACCAAAGAATCGAAAAAACGGTCATTTTGAGTATACTCTCAAAAGGCTATATTTCGCTAGATTTTGCCGCTTTTCGACTTTTGGGAATGTTTTTCTTATACCTTTTATATATATATGGACACAATTATCCTCTTATCATCATCGTTATCATGATTATCATCATTATTATCGTTATCATCATCATTATCATCATATCATCATTACTCATATTATCATCATTATTGCAATATTATATCATTATGCATTGTTATCATTATATTGCAATATGGAGTTATGTATAATTTGCATAATACTATAACACACAAAATAATAGTAAACATAATAATCATAATAACGATTTATAATAATATAATCATATTTATTAGTATCGTATACTGTAATTATACTGTTATAAATATTTTTGCAATTATACTACCAGTACAAATAAATAATGATATAATAACAATAATAATGCTAATAACAATATTATAACACTAGCATTATTATTATTATACTAACTTATTATTTTATGTTATTATACAGATATAATAGATTTTTGGCAATATACTAATAATTAAGATAATAGTAATAATAATAATAATAATAATAATAATAATAACAATAATAATAATATAATAATAATTAAAAATAATAAATAATTTAATAATATTCAAGTATCAAAATTCTCTTATTCTCATTATATCATAGTTGTTATGTATTAATACAATTGGGATAGAATTAAATTATCATTGATGATCCCTAATAAATGCGACACAAT
>NW_023647798.1:0-2500 GCF_015228065.2 Penaeus monodon
ATCATTTTTTTTACATTGGTGTGCGTATCATCATAATTTGTATACTATATCTCTTTTTAAATATAAAGGTGAATCTGTAAATGAAAAAAAAAAAAAAAAAATCGGCACAAGTTTTGCGCGCGCAGCTGGGATATCGCGTTCCAACTTGTCTGACATCGGGGCCCTATAAATAGCAGACACGCCGACCTTGCAGTCACAGTGCTCTCTCGCTCGCTCAGCAAGTAAGTTGTGTGCAACATTTTAAGGTATACAGATAATACCTTGAGGCTTACTTGTGCGAGGAATAAGAATAATCAGAACATTTAAGAGACTTAAAGGTCTCCAGAGCACAGTGACCTTCGCCCTCACAGCTAATCCTTCTCAACGAACTTCTCCTCGGGAACATGGCTGATAAAACACCACCTTACATTTCGGAAGATTGCCTTCCCGTGGAGGAAGAGAGTGGTCTCCGATCTGAAGTTGTGCGAACGAACTCATTCTTCTGCCAGTCTCTACTGCGGGAAATGTCAGAAAATTCGTTGATTTTGCTTCCCAGCGCAAAGATCTCAAATGAAGATTTAGCCAACTGTAACAGTTATTCTTCCGAATCGAAAGAAAATTCGAATGTGACGTCGGACTCGCTATTCAAGCTAATAAGGCGATGCAGTGGCATGGAGAAGACTTCAGTATCTGGAAATATGTTTAATGAGCAGATAATCAAAATGCCTAGCAATCTGCCTACAGATATTTCATTAGAGGAAACATCAAAGGAAACGGCGCCTGAACTACCGATGAAAAGATTCTGCAGTACAAATGCAAACAGAAGTGGAGTGGAGATTCTAACAAGGCAAGCCTCGTCTAAAGAATTCTCTCTTAAGAGGTCCAGGAACCTGTCAAGTGAAGGAGAATCTAAAGCTTCATTAGAAAAGAGAGCTAGGGTCTCAACAGAGGACGTTGGTACAGCAGAACAGGGAAAGGGAAGCTGCATTATTTCACCGCCTATGTCACCAATAACACAAGACATGCTAATTGAGGCTCCATCAGAAGGACCTATGACAGGAACAAAAGTAAAATCCGGGCTCTCACTTACTGACAATAGGTCAGAAGGTCAGGCAGCAGAGAAAGAGGTAGTGCTATCTGAGGCCGTAATGACCAGTGAAAAATCCACGGATGCTCCAAATACGGGATCTGAGAAAATGTCTCAGAGTAGGTCATTTGTGCTAAGTCAGCTGCAGAATACATCCTCTATGACGACTTCTGATAAAGAAAAAACTTCAGAAGATAAATATTCTGAAGGTGACAGATGTTCAATTTGTGGAAAAACAAATTGCCCTTTAGATCCTAAACGGGCATCGGAAGTAAACCCTATTTCCATGTCCCAAAAGTCACTTATTGGGAAATTAAAGTCTCCACGAAAGTCAAAGCAAACCCAGCCTGATGTTATGATGGCGAAGAGGACGAAGACTCCATCGAAACGTTACATTAATACCCGAAGTTCAACAAACAGATTGACTAAACGCATCGCTAATCACAAAACACTTCATGTCTTCAAGTTAAAGGTAATGTAAACTTTTAGTAGACATATCTAATTGCTTCTTTATCAAATATTTAATAATTTGTACTTTAGCAATTTTCAAAATGTATCTAAAAGTTCAACAAGTTGTTATTGCTCACTAGGGTCAGCTGTTCAAAGCGGTGGAAGATGGAGATATAGCTAGAGTGCAAGAACTAATACAAGATACAGGATCAGCAGTGAGGATAAACAAGACCAGATGCACACTCCTTCATGCTGCATCGTCTCACAACCAACCGGATGTGGTGATGTTTCTGCTGAAATTTATCAGTCCCAATGTTACTAACAAGTATGGACAGACTCCAGCTCATATGGCCGCTGAAAAGGGTCACACACAAGTGCTGAAACTTTTAGTGCGTGACTCTGATTTTGAAGCCGACAAACGGGATAGTCATCATAACACAGTAAAATCCCTGGTAAGTATTTATGATGGAATCCTAGACACTACAGTAGGATTAAAATCAGACAAGATTGAATCCGAGACTCCAGCATTATAACTTAAACTATAAAGTACTAGAATGTAGCTAAATGTGAAAAAAAAAAAAAAATCAGTGTGAGTATTTGCTTTTCTAAATCAGTTTCTTTGTTTAAGCTTGGAGGCCATCTGTTCACGGCCATATTAGAAGGAAAGAAGAAAGAAGCAGAAAAGCTTGTGGAACTTGGTGCAGATCCAGACAGTCATGGTGGAAAGCTGGTGAAACGGCTGTTGGCACGAGATCTTGGAGTTATACACCTCGCCTCCTGGCCAATGCCCTGAATATGGAATGGGCTGTTACCATGTTTGCAAAGGTAATCATCTTCTGTCACATATTTCCTAAAACTGTCAACAATGTCATGAGAACAAAAGAATTATATGACGTAATGTAAGCTTTTGAAAATTTACATTGACTCCAAATGTTTCAGAAAATAAGAAATGATAAGAAAATCGATGAAACTGGTTTTCTAACA
>NW_023647799.1:2500-5000 GCF_015228065.2 Penaeus monodon
CTTTGTTAAATATACAAATGCCCATCACAAAATTAATGTCAACTGTGTACTAGATTAAGAAAAACTAAAATATTATAACATTTGACAAAAATAGGAACGTACGCCTTATCTTTCATAGCATCAGCAATTGTTTGTAATGCCGATGCAGCGTCTTTCACTGAGCTTACAAGCTGTTTCAAGTGACTTTCTATATTTGTTTGTACCTGAAGCATGTCAGGCAAAATTCTCCTTTCTTCTGATCTGCTTTTTTGACCATGCACTACCTCAAGCCTACTACCTCCTCCTGACTCAAGCTGAGATGCTCTCTTCTTGAAAGTGCTCTGCTTGTTGGACTGTTGCACTAAATCCATCCTGAGTGTTACTGTGTTCTATTAAAAAAGGAGCTAATTCTGAGGAGTGTGGTCCATTGACACAATGGGTATTGTCATTTCTTGCTCTGCTGAAGTTCCCTCATCCAATGTTACAATAACTGCTGAGTTGTTATGATCTGAGATGCTATCCCAGATGGCCCAGGAGTTGGTTCTGTAACATCTAAGAAATGCAAATCTATTTTAATTTTTATAATATACATATCTTGAGTCTGATAAGACACAGCATGTATCATACTCCTAAACCAACATTCAACTAATTATATAAAAATAAGAATAAAATATATATCAGCATATAAATAATTATACCATTTCTTGTATTATAATGTGTTGCTGCTTAATATTAAAAAGAATCAAATATTACTAAATTTCAAAATATAACCATATCACAAAAAGGGAATAGATTATGTATCGCCCTCTTAATTTAAAACATCCTTATTACCATCTACTTCAGTCTCATTTTCATAAACCCCCTGGTAAGCCAGTAATAGCAACAGGCTCAATCAGTGTCAACATAGCTTCTTCAACAGGACTGTAGTTTGTCAGAACTGCTGGGCCACCACCTGGAAACCAAGAACAAAGGTAATAAATAAAATAAAATATAGAGATTCTGAACTTATCATATCTTATTATTATTATTATTATATATATATATAATATATATATATATATATATATATTATATATATATATATATATATATATATATATATAAAATATTTATTAATATATATATATATATATATATATAATATATATATAAAATATATATATATATATTATATATATATATATATATATATATATAATATATATATATATTATATATATATATATATATATATATATATATATATATATAATAATAATAATAAATAAGATATGATAAGTTCAGAATCTCTATATTTTATTTTATTTATTAAACCTTTTGTTCTTGGTTTCCAGGTGGTGGCCCAGCAGTTCTGACAAACTACAGTCCTTGTTGAAGAAGCTATGTTGACACTGATTGAGCCTGTTGCTATTACTGGCTTACCAGGGGGTTTATGAAAATGAGACTGAAGTAGATGGTAATAAGGATGTTTTAAATTAAGAGGGCGATACATAATCTATTCCCTTTTTGTGATATGGTTATATTTTGAAATTTAGTAATATTTGATTCTTTTTAATATTAAGCAGCAACACATTATAATACAAGAAATGGTATAATTATTTATATGCTGATATATATTTTATTCTTATTTTTATATAATTAGTTGAATGTTGGTTTAGGAGTATGATACATGCTGTGTCTTATCAGACTCAAGATATGTATATTATAAAAATTAAAATAGATTTGTATTTTTTAGATGTTACAGAACCAACTCCTGGGCCATCTGGGATAGCATCTCAGATCATAACAACTCAGCAGTTATTGTAACATTGGATGAGGGAACTTCAGCAGAGCAAGAAATGACAATACCCATTGTGTCAATGGACCACACTCCTCAGAATTAGCTCCTTTTTTAATAGAACACAGTAACACTCAGGATGGATTTAGTGCAACAGTCCAACAAGCAGAGCACTTTCAAGAAGAGAGCACCTCAGCTTGAGCAGGAGGAGGTAGTAGGCTTGAGGTAGTGCATGGTCAAAAAAGCAGATCAGAAGAAAGGAGAATTTTGCCTGACATGCTTCAGGTACAAACAAATATAGAAAGTCACTTGAAACAGCTTGTAAGCTCAGTGAAAGACGCTGCATCGGCATTACAAACAATTGCTGATGCTATGAAAGATAAGGCGTACGTTCCTATTTTTGTCAAATGTTATAATATTTTAGTTTTTCTTAATCTAGTACACAGTTGACATTAATTTTGTGATGGGCATTTGTATATTTAACAAAGTCATAATATGAAGTTGTGGCTTGAGAGACTGTTATTATACAAAATAAGTCTTTATTTTGGAGTTACTTTATTATTTTTTTTATTGTAGATTAAGACAAAAATCCATTAAATATTATTTATTTTTGTTCATGTTAATGTTTGCATTGAGGTTGTGAGAAGTGTTTTTTTGTTTTATGTTGTAGGTTAAGACCATTTTTTTGAGTCAGGATTTTATTTATTTATTTATTTTTTGAAAAAAAAAAGGATTTTTTTCTTT
>NW_023647800.1:0-7083 GCF_015228065.2 Penaeus monodon
ATTTTTTAAACTTTTCAAAAAATTTTTCCCATTATTAGTGTTGTTTTTATATCATATTTCACCTATGTTTACTTTATTATCATTATTACTTTCGATATCATCACTGCAAATTTTTTATTGTCATTTTTATTTATTCTTATTTATATTTTCAAACTATTTTTATTAGTAGTATAATCATTGTATTACTATCTTCATTCTTTGTATTATTCCCCCTAACATCATCGTCACTATTACTAATATTGTTATTATCATCATTTCTATGATTATTATGAATATTGTGATCTAAACCTATTATTACAAATATTTTCGCTATCATTGCTTACATTATAATTCTTATCATTATCAATAATATTCTCATTACAATCCTTATTATTTTTATCATTATAATTATTATTATTATTATTATTATTATTATTATTTTATTATTATTATTATTATTATTATTATTATTATTAGCATCATTATTATTATTATTATTTTTATTATTATTATTGTTATCACTATTTTTTTTATTATTATTATTATTATTATCATTATTATTATTACTATTATTATTACTATTGTTTTTTTATTATTATTATTATCATTATTATCATTATTATTTTTATTATTATTATTATTATTTTATTTTATTTTTTTGTTATCGTTTTTGATATTATTATTACTCTTACCATTATTATAAAAATTATTATTATAGATGATTTTAATATAATTATCATTAATGCTATTATTATCAATAATATATTAATAATATTATGATTATTTGCATCATTAGCAATATTGTTAATATTATTATCATTATTGTTTTTATTTTTCTTATTAGCTTTATTATCATCATTGTTATTATTTTTTTTTATTATTATTACATTTCTCTCTTCCATATTGTTTCTTTAATTATTATTATCATCGATGTCATTCTTATTATCATTAATATTGATATTAATAATATTATTATCATCCTGAACATTATAATTAATTTTTCTACTCATTATTATTACTATCTATGTCATTAGCGTTATCATCAAATTATTAGTATAATGATTATTATTATCATCTTCATTATTATTTTCTTTTCTGTTAATCATCTTTTTACATCCTTTTTATTTATTTATCTCATCATAAATTTTTTGTTTTTGTTCCTTTTTTATTTTTAATCGGGAATTATTATTATCTTATTACTTCCCACTATTTCTCTCTTTTTTAAAAAAATTTTTTTACCATCATTATTATTATTTTTTATTATTATTATTATTATTTTTAAATTTTTATTAAACATTATTTTTTACATTTCTTTATTTTTGATTACTATTATCATTTTCATTATCATAATCATCACTATTTCTTTATCCTTTTCATTTTTATCAAAATCATTACTATAATTATTTTCATCGCTGCATATTATTATTATGGTTTATATTATGACTTTTATTATGTTATTGATAGCATCATTACTATAATTAGTGTTATTACTATATCATTATTATGATTATGATTATAATGAATGGTGACTCTTCTTTTTATTATTATTATTATTACTATTATTATTATTAATGTTTTTTTCTTTTTATCATTATCATTATTATTATTATTTTTATTATTATTATTATTATTATTACTATTATTATTATTTATTTTTATTATTTTGTTTTTTGTTTTGTTATTTTATTTTCTAATTTTACTATTTTTTAAAATTATTATCATTTAAAACTTTTTTACTATAAATTTTTTTTTTGTTATCTTTTCAAATCATTTAATTTTTTTAATTTTTGCCCTTATTATCAAATACCATTATTTTATCATTAATTAAATTTTTTTATCATTATTTCATTACATTATTATTATTTTATTTTATTAAAAATTATTCAAACCCTCATTATCATTTTTTTTATTATTAAACCATCATCATTATTATTATTATTATTTTTTATCTTATTTCTTTTTTGATTTTTTATTTTTGTAAAATTTTTATCATTTTTATTATTTTTTGTTTGCTGATGTTGTTGGGTTTTTGTTTTTGTTATTATTATTTTTAATACTGTAAATTATCATTTAGTATTATGAAATCATTATTATATCATTATTATTATTATTTTTTTAGTGTTATAGTAATTAAACTTATTTTTGGGTTTCTTAAAAATTCATTATTATAAAAAATGCTTTTGTTATTGTTATCATAATTTTTTTTTCTATTTTTTCATTTTTTAATTTTTTCAATCAGCCCCCTTTTGATCATCATCGTCCTTATTATCATCATTATTTTTATCAACTTCATTATTAAATAAATTATTATTTTTATATTTAGCATTTTTATTACAACATTGTTAAAATTTTTATTAATATTTTTCCCCCCCTTATTGCCAAATTTTTATTACTAATTTTTATTACTATTCTTTTATTATTATTATTGTATAGAGTTAGTATCATCATCATTATTTTTCATTATTACCTTATTATCTGATTTTTTACTATCATTTTTTTTTCCTATTTAAAATTTGTTTAACGAAAATTTTTATTGTTAAAAATTTTATTTTTTATTTTTATTCATATTTTTGAAAATTTATTATTTTTATCATCAAAATATGTTATGGGTTTTATTATTATTATTATTATTATTATTTTTATTTTATTATTTTTATCTCATTATTGTTTTTGTTCTTCTTATTATTTCTTGATTATCATTATTTTTTTATCATTATCATTTTTGCGCTTATCAATTTTAATTTTTTTAAACCCTTTATTAATTCTTTTCTCTTAAAATTTTTAATTTTTCCCAACACAATTTGTATTCTATTTTTATTATTATTATTTTTTATTTATCTCTTAAAATATAATTATTTTATTAAAAATTTTTACTATCTTTTTTTATTATTTCATTATCCTGTGATCTTTTTAACATTATTTTAGTACTATAAAAAACCCAATTTTATATTTTAAATTTTTTCTACTTTGATGTAACATAATAAAAACCAAAAACAAAAACAACCCAAAAATAATAATAATAAAAATAAAAAAAACAACAATAACAACCAAAAATAATAATAAAATAAATTTTTATTATTATTATTTTATTATTAAATTTTCTTTTATTATTATTATTTTATCATTATTAAATTTTGACATCTTCATTCATTCTAAATTTTACTTTTATTCAATTTTCATTATCCTGTCCCTTTTATTATCTTTTAAAATAAAAAATAATAATTATTATTTTCGTCCTCATCAATTTATCACCATTTTTATTATTAAATTTGCATCAAACATTTATCATTATGAGTGATTATGTGAAAGTTTAAAAAAACATTTGAAATAATTTCTGCTGCTGTTGTTTTCTGCTGCTGTTTCTGCTGAGATGATAATTAAATACTACTTTTCTGCTACTACACTACTACTAAATACAACTACTACTACTACTTTCTACTCTAAAATAATAATAATAAAAAATTAAAAATTTAAAAAAATAATGATAAATGTTAGTATTTAAAGATGATGAGGGTTGGGTTTATAATAATAATAATAATTAATAATAAAAAATAAATAATAATTATGAAAAATAATATAATAATAAAAATAATTTAAAAATAATAAAACAACAACAATAATAATAATAAAATAATAATAATAAGGATAATAATAGTAATAAAAAATTTTATAAAAACAGTGAAAATATGTAGGAAGAGGAAAAAAATAAAAACGGGTGCTTCTGCAACTGGGTTTGGGGATTGATTTAAGATAATGGGTGTAATGTAATGCTTTAAAGATGAAATATAATTTTTTGATGATGGGGATGGGGATAAAATGCTGTCTGAGATAGTGAGGGTTTAAACATGATGAATTTAATAATGAAAGGGGGAAAACGATTTGATAGTTTTTTATGAAATGATGATTTCAAAAGAATAATTAAAGATTGCATTATGTAAAAACCTTTAAATTTGGAATATTTTTGGAAAAAAGACCGTGAAAATTTAGGATGAAAAAATTATTATAAAACTGTGAACGACGAAAAACAATGTTTATGAATTTATGAGATGAAAAATTATTGACGAAATTTTAATGGTATTATGTGATGGGGTGGTCTGATGACGATGAAATGATGTTGATGATAAAGATTATTAAAATTTATGATAGTCATCATGATATGTATTTGGGGGTATGCAAGAAACAGAAGGTTGGGAATTTAAATGAATTTTGCAATGAAAGCTTGTACCTTAACCCTCCCCCCACAAATTAAAAGTCCCAAACTTTTAGGGACCAGCTGATTTAGCCCCACAGAGTAATTAGGTGTTCGCTGTTTACGCATTTCATTGCCTAATACTGGCTTTGCTTTTAAAACAAGGCTTGTGGGGGTGGTTTTTGAGGGGTGATTAGTTTTTTTCTTTGGGGAAAAGGGAAAAGCTGTGAGTGGGGAAAATACATGAAAATGCCGAAATTATTTGGGAATAACAGTTTAATGAATTATCTCGTCAAACTTTTTTCCCCTCTTTCCCCTCAGTCTAGATCCCCCAAAAATTTAAGAAAAAAATTATTCCTTAACCCCCCTTTTTTAACCCTGTATGAAAAACCAAATTTGAACACTTTTTGCAATCCACAAAAAGCTTTAAAGTGCCGGGGGTGACAACGTTTGAGTTTTTGGGCCCCCAAAATTTTGGGGGACTGCTATTTTCTTTATTTTGTGTTTTTTAGTTTTTTGTTTTTCCCGTTTTGGGGGGGGACCTTTTCCTTGGTGGGTTTAAAAAACTTCTGGGAAACGAAAAACATTTTCCCTGTTTGATTCGCAAAATAAAAAAAAAAAAAAAAAAAAAGAGAGAGAGAGAGAGAGAGGGGGAGGGGAAAAGGAAAAGGGGAGAGGGAGAGAGAAGAGAGAGAGGGAGAAAAAAGAGAGGGGAGAGGGGAGGGGAGAGAAAAGAGGGGAAAGAGAAAAGAGAGGAGAGAGGGGAGAGAGAGAGAGGAGAGAGAGTTTAGAGAGAGAAAAAAACTAAAAAAAAACACCAAAGACAGAAAAAAAAAAGTATAAATCTTTAAATTACTGTAAAAAACTATCCCCCACGTTAAAGGGTTTTTTTTTGTGGTATGTCCCTTTTTGGTTTTTGTTTTGGGTATGTTTTATGTTCCTGTACATATGTTCCCGTGGGCTTTTCTGTGTGTGTTTGCCAAAAGTGTGTATAGTATTAAAAAATTTCTTGAAAACGTTTTTTCCCCTGAATAAAGATAGTGGTTTAAATAATTTCCCCTTTTGCCGCCGTAAATTTTTTTTTTTTTTTTTTTTTTTTTTGGGGGGGATTAGACTATTTTGATACCGGAAAGTTTTTTTTAAAAACCCCCCCCCCCAAACCCCAAAAAAAAAAAAAAAAAAAAAACAGCATGGGGTGCTTTGTTTTCCCCCTCGACCATGGCCCAAATTTAACGCTTTCGTTTTCCCGATATTCCCTCTTTTTACAGAAATTGGGCAAGGGGATTTTTCAAACAGACGGGTATTTTTTTATATATACACCACGAACCTCCCCTCCCTCATCTTCATTTAGGGTTTGGGAATCATCCGGTTTTCGGGGAAAAGGGAAGGAAAAAGATGCTAAAAGGGAAAAGTTAGAGGAGGGTAAAGATTAAGGGAGCGAAAAAGGGGGAAAACTGGCCTTTATCAAGAAAATTAAAAGGGGACCCTGGAGGGCCCCGGAGGTTTTGGAAAATTTAAAATTTGGGTTTCGAAAATATACAGGAAAAAAAAAATCAAAACCTCAAAGTAAAAAAATCAAAAAAGGCGTAAAAAATAATTTTTTTAATTTTTGGTTAGGGTTCAAAGGGAGGATATATCCCACACTATATTTTTCAGTTTTCATCAAAGGTCGAGTAACTTAAAATTTTCTTTCGTTTAAACATGAAGCCCCGGATAAAAGGTCAGATCGAATGGGTGAAAGGGGAAAAATAATTTTATTTGATCTCAAAAGGGTTTTCTCTTTTCTTTGGGCTCTCCTGATTCGTTTTGTCCACTCTATCTCTGTCTGTCGTTTTTTGGTATGCCCGTCTTACATTGTCTTTTTCTTTTTTTTTTTTTTTGCCTGTCTGTCTGTCTGTGTTTCCTCTCTCGTCTTCTCTCTCTTTCTCCCTTTTCTTTTTTCCCCCCAACTATCTATGTAAGTATTTCTGTTTTCCCCGCCGCCTTTTTTTTCCCTCCCTCTTCCCATTTTTAGCCATGATCTTCTTGAAGTTACAAAACCAAAAGGAAAAGCGTTAGGGATTAGATTTTTAGGAAAATGAAACAACCCTTTAATACATCGGAACCCCCCTTTTTGCAACAGGGTCCGGGGGGGAAGCGGTCCCTACACTATAAAGGGGGATGGAAAGGGAAAGCACCGTAAGGGGAAAAGACACATAAAAAGAGAAGGTAATGAGAAAAAAAATGTATCTGGGGGGTAAAAGGAAAAAAGTGATAGGGTGTTAGGGGGGCAGAAAGGGAAAAAGGGTGTGAATTAAATAAATTTTTTTTGTTTTTTTTATTTTTTTTTTTTTTTTTTTTTTTTAATTTTTTGTTTTTTTTTTTTGTCCCTTTTTTTTTTTTTTGGGGAAAAAAAAAAATTCCCCATATTTTTGGGGGGGATTGAAAAATGGGACCCAAACCCTTTAAAGAAAAATTAAGCCAAAATTTAAAAACTTTAAAATTTAAAGGGCTAAAATTCTTTTTTAAACAGATCCCTTTTTTTTTTGGGTTTTTCCGCCTTTTAGCAAAAGGAAAAACCCTTTTTAAATAAATGCTCCCGTTTTAAAAGTTTTTTAAGGATTTTTCAAACCCCCTTTTGGGGAAAGGGCCCCTTGGGAAAAGGGTGAGGCAATTTTCCCTGAGGAACTCAGCATTAATGACGATAATGCAGATCGTGGAGAAGCCCTGCCCGGCCCCTGCACCCCCTGCCAGATTTGAAGGGGAAACTTCGGGGACATGCACAAGGATATGCATTATGCAAGGACACGGTTCGGAGGGAATAACACATACCTGTATAACTGACATATATCCCTAAAATATTTTATTATATATTATTATATAAAATTTTTATAATGTAAATTTTAATTTATAATTGTTTGTTGTTGTTGTGTGTT
>NW_023647801.1:0-5000 GCF_015228065.2 Penaeus monodon
TTTTTTTTTCTTTTTTTTTTACTATTGCTATAAAAAAAATATTGGGGTGTTACTTTTATTATAGCCCTTATTTTACTATAATCTATTGACTTAGTAGGGGCAATAAAATAGCATAAAAATTTTAGAAAATTGGGAAAAAGGGAAAACGGTGAGACGGGTAGTATTGAAAATGGCCTTTGGTACTTGTAAAAGTGTAGCCATCATGTTAAAAAAAAAGTAGACCTCCAGGGGGCATGGCAGTACTTACATGTCAGCCCCATTTGGGTTAACTTTGATCTATGGTGACGGGAAGTCAAGAGACAAAATCTCTAAACTCTTTTGACCGGTCATAGACAAATTTTGGAGTCAGACTGTTTTTGGGACAGTCCTTTACATTTGTCAAAAAAAACCTAGGCCTTTTGTAACACTGGCCTGGGTCCTAAAACTTTACCACGCATCTTTTGTCTTATCAAAATTCCCTCCCTTCAAAGGGTAAAAATAACATGAAGACCAACAGTTTGGGTTAAATAATCACATTGAAGGAATTAAGTAGTTAAATGTGTAATTATTACTTAATATTGTGAAGTCACCTTTATCGAGGTGGGGTACACTTCTGGTTTCTGGAAAATGTTTCCCGGGTTTTAGTTGTAAGTTCTTGGGGGTATCTTGAAAAAGCTCATTTACCCATTATATTCTCAAATATGTTTTCTGTGTAACACCAGTCACCCTGAGCTTTCAGGGAGAAGTAGCCTCCCTCATTCAGAAAAGGGCACCCCTTCCTATGATGTAAACCCTTTTAATTCAATATTCTAAATACCTAGATACCCCCTTATTAGCATCAAGTGTAAAAATCCTCATTACCTTCTCATTTAAAAGAAACAAATTTTGTAAACAATGCGATCCTTACATTTTCTGGATTTCATCCTGCCACTTCAAGCAAAATAAACAAAAATATATGTTTTTGTATATAAATGTCTTTCTTATATTTTTTCTTATTAAAACTAGAAGGGGTTAAAGTTTTAAAAAAATACCAATGTGAAACATATTTCAACTCATTTTTGTTGTCAAAAAAATAAGTCAATTTACAAATTTACACTATAAAACCATAATAACAAAACAATTAAAACTTTCATACTTTAAAAAAATAAGATCAGATTAACTCGGGTCCCCAATAATCTGACAGTCATAACCGCTGCAAAACCTTCCAATGTCGCTTTCAAAGTCAAAATTCCTTTTTAGAAAAATTTTGCCCCTGCATATTTCCTGACCCAATTCATGTTTCCCATCCCCCCTACCCATTTTTCTTTTCCCAAATTTGATTTGCAACGGGCAAAATTAGGTTGGCTTCATCTGTCTCTCTGCCTTTCATGAGCTTCCCTTTGTTGTGGTATCTTTCCCCGAAGTGTTTTCCTCTCCTCAAAATTTTCTATTGACAACTGTGCTTGCTGCATTTGCAACTGAGCAAAAAGATTTGGGTCCATAGCGGGTCCTTTTTTTTTTTTTGTTCGCCTTAAGGGTCCATTTGGGCATTAAGTCAGCTTGGCTTTTCAAATAAGGGGGTTGTTCCATTTTGGGGTTGTCAGAAGCGATGACTGACTGGTCTGAAAATTCCCATTCTGAATTGAGTTTGTTGTTCAGAGGCTTCTGGCATAAACATCTGGCACTTATCTTTGGGATCTACCACAACATTTTCACATCTCATCTAAAATTTAAAACACGGGTTAAAGAAATACAAAAATAAAAAACAAAATCCCAGAAAATAGCAAATAAAAAGAGAAAAGACTATTCTCAAATGTTATGTTTCCCACCACATATTTATCATTTGGCCGGGATGGTTAATACTTGCCATGTCCCTTGACTTTGAAACTCTGTCTCCTTACCTTTAGCTTCATTTGATTTCGTATCCAAAACACCAATAATGCTTTTTTTTGAATGTCCATACCTATAAAAACTAAAACATGAACTTTTAAAAATCTTAAAAGGGGGTTTCATACACTACAACTCTGGGAAAAAACAACAAAAATATGCAATATCATATAAAGCCAACATGCAACTTCTTGACATTTAAAAAAAAAAAAAATACACATGACAGACTGAAACATTCAACGAGTACTTTTCCACTACCTCTCTGACAAATACATAACCATCTCAACAGTGCAAACCGCCATATTTGGGACATATTGCTTAAAGTACTACACGGCTGTGACATTCGCCGGTTTCCCACTTCTGGTGTCACGCTGAACCAAAGGTTTCATTGTCTTCAGATCCTTCTCTTGCTATCACTGAAAAAAGATGGTTGGATTAATACTTCTTGTGACATATTTCACTTTTAAACTTCGATCCTTAACCATCTATCTATCGGGTTTCCTTTTACATACCGTTTCTGTTTTTTTTTAAATTTTTTTAAAAATTTGTAGGCTACACGTAAATTCCCTGGTTAATAATGAAAAACCAATATGCTTTAATCCCTCAAGCGCATATACCTCTACCTGAGGCAATAAAACCCATCAAATTGGTTATACTGAAATGAGTACAAGTTTCTTACAGTTCAAAACCACGTACTTAAATTTCTAGTGTTCATATTATTTTCAAAAACAATGAATTTTTAGATTTTTTTTAAACTTTTTTTGAAAAAAACAAATGGAATTTTTACTGGCATTGCACTGATAGCACTCTTTTTGCCAAAAAAGGTAAGGGGTTTATGGAAAGAACGCTGGTATGCAATATTTGGTGCTCACTTCGTTGTTGCATGTAAATTTTGTTGTAACCCACCCCAAAAAATTTTTTTTTTCCTGATAAATGTTTTTAAAATTTTAAAAGTCATACTTCTGTAAAAATAAATAGAAACAAAAAAAAATAAAAAAAGATAACAAAAACATTAAAAAAACAAAAAAACTATAATGAAAATGATAAAAAATATAATTATGGTAATGCCAATAGTAAATGAATAAAACAAAACCAACAACAAAAAGAGAACAAGAAGAAAAAGAATAAAAATTAAAAATCAAGAAAAATTTTCAATTTTCTAGTAAAAAATAATAAAATAAAAATAAAAATAATGATAACAATAATAAGATTAAAACATATAACAATAGTATAAAAATGATATATTAAATAATAAAAAAAATATCAATAACAAAATACTTACTACACTATTACTGTTATCACATCATCATAAAAAATAAGAGAGAGAGAAGAAAAAAAAAGACTAAAAAACCCCCCTACATAATAGAAAAATGATGATATAAAATAGTGATGTCATAAAACGTAAAAAAATGCCCTGAAATGATAATGATATTGATACTGATATTATGATGATGTGAACAATAAAAACGTACCATATAACAATAATAAAAAGTTTAGTGATTCTTGGGAGGGGGGGGGAGAAGTAACTTTACACTCAGCCAACCAGCAACTTTAAAAAAAAAAAAAAAAAAAAAAAAAAATCAAAGTAGGATCCTATGCCTAGTATCATAAAATTTTTTAAAAGGATTTAAAGGTTCAAGTAAAAAAAAAAAAAAAAAAAAAATGAGGACTCAAAGAATTTCCCAGGTTTCGCCTGGGAGTTAATTTTTAAAATAGATATTAACAGGGGAATGAACATAAAATAAAATCTGTCCAAAACAAAACACTCCAGATAAAGTTTTTTTTTTGGTAAAATTTACACATTTTGTGAAATTTCTTGTTCAAAAGATAAAGTTCTTTTTTCATAGCCAAAATACTATAACAGTTTTTTTCTTTGGAAGGGAAGACATTTCAGTCTTTAAAAGGTTTATATAAAAGGGTTTAACAAAATTTTTTGGAAAATTATTTTTATGGAGTCTAACTTCAAAAAGGATTTTCTTGCTCTTCAAAGTTAAGCATTTTTTTGCAACTCTTTGACTTTATATTAAACAACTGTCTTTGATTTTCTTATCAAATTTTTCCAAATAATAAAAATCTCATGCCATTATACTCATAAGTTCGAAATTAAAAAAATTCATCTTAAAAAAAAAAGAGGTTTTCAAAATTTCAGATTTTTTCCCAAAAAAGCATCCTTTCCCCAAGCGTTTTTAAAATAGTATTTTGTTTTTTGCTTTACATTCTTATGACAAAAAATGCATCTATCATCAAAATTCAGCTTCTTTTCTCAATAAAATACTTACCCGAAAAATCAAAAATTCCCCGGAAATTTGGTATTCTCCTCTATCCATTCCTCCTGGGCAGGACTCCCACCTGTCCCTCATCCACAAAAGGGCCCTTCCCGCCCTCCCCCCCCTTCAGCGCCTCCCCCGGGCCCCTCCCCCCCCGGTCACAGCCTATTCCCCCCAAAACCCCAAAAACACCCCCTCTCCGGGCCTTCTTTGCTCTCGCTTTCATATTCTCCACACGCCTTAGCTCCCCCGGGTCGTCCCGCCGGGACGGGTGGGCCGAAACTGGGCGGCGATCACCTCCCACCCTTTTCCTTCTCTCTGTTGGGGGCCCCCCTCCTTTTCTTTTTACTCGACATCGATTTCTGTGCTCGACCCGGGCTGTCAGGATCGTCTTCTCCAGCGGGATGAAACCATTTCTTCGCCCTTCTTTCCTTCCCCCTATTTCCCCCATGTTGATTTAAAAAACTCACAGTTTTGCCAAAGGTTTCGAGTGGTGATCTTTCTACGGTCGTGCTTTGGGCTTTATTGGTGCCCGGAAAATGGTCGGGGTTTTTTCATGGCCTTAGATTAATGCGAAAAACATTGTTTGCCAACAACCCCTGTTATACTTTGCTGAACGGTAAACTTTTAGCTATTTCAAAAAAAATCTCGTCCACTTGGCAGATTTCTGAATTATGAAGAGCGCAGACGATTTGGGAGAAAGTGCCAATAAAAATTATTTTTTAGATTTTCTTTCACGTAACGCACAACGCACGACCCCGGCACTCAATGCCACTTGTTTCCCATGGGGGCCCGAATGTCTTTCTGTCTTTCCAAATTTTGGGGATGCCGAAAGTAAACCCCGCCCCCGCTGGAAATTAATCAAAAAACATGGTTCGCTACTGTATT
>NW_023647803.1:0-7081 GCF_015228065.2 Penaeus monodon
TATATATATATTATAGTATATATATTACTAGTATTGTAATATATATTATATAAAAAAAAAAAAAAAAAAAGTATAATCATAAACTAGTATAATAATATTGACTATTATCATTATCATCGCCATAACAATTTAGTAATCAAACTTCAGAGAATTCTTCAAACCGTTGCCACTAAACCTCCTTGCCCTGTCTTGCTGCCTAATTTCCTCTTCCCTGCACGCATGCATGTGTGCAGAGTATGTGTGTGTGCCTGAGAGCGTGTGCTCAATCATCAAAACATCGGAATCAACCAACGACGTACAGTATATAAGGAGCACAGAACAGCCTCTGGCCACGAGACCCCCAGATCGTCCTACAAACACTATAATCTGAACCTAAGGAGCTTCTTCGCACTAATCACTATGATCGCCTTTCGGATGGTAAGCCAGGGATGATAAAAGTACTTTTGCTGGTCGTCTGCACGGGCGACTAGTTTGTATGCCTCTGAAGCGAGTGAAGGCCTTAGGTTTTTTCCTCTTAGTAAAAGGAATTGTTAATAGTCTTTTTCATCCTCAGAAGTTCACGAGTTTAATGGACATTTTTCACTAAAATGTGGCAGTTACTCACGAAGATTTCTTCTGGTGTTCAGACTCCTTTCTTTAAATCTGGCTGGTCGCCCTACATTGTTATAATTAAGAATCATACATTTTTAAGAGGAAGAAGGTTGGTCAGGGATGATGTTTGCTGAGAGCATACTGCATATGAATACCATAATTTCTGTTGGTTATAATTGCAGTATTAGTAATGATTTTGAACGCTTAATGAGGATATCAACTTGAATATTGCCATTTTTTATCATCCCTCGCGTTGAAACGATATTGTTAGTATCAAAGTATGTCTGTTTCTTCCTTAGATGATTTTAGCGACGGTCGTAGCGTTGTTGATGACTCAGGCTCATGCCCGCCTCAAAGAACGTGAGGCCTACCCCTCGGAATGCCAAGGTTCTTTCAACGTGGCGGCCTTGAGAGCGGTGAATGATTTGTGTGTTAAATGCGAAAACGAAACTCAGGACTCGATTTTTGCCAAATGCAAGTATGTTGTAAAATATCTAGATATGTCTATAAGATCTCATATATTGTCTGAACTTGAGTATATCGCACTATTGTATTCCTGTTAACACGGTAGCATTCTACACACCACCGCCACATTTCATCTGCGTCCACAGTGCGTTAACCATTGAAGAAAGTCGTCCATCTTTCAGTCTTCCTTTTCAGGGCGAACTGCTTCAACAACGCTATCTTCGCCGTTGTCTGGATTTGCTTCAACTGCCAGAAAGTGAAAAGCTACGTACCAAGGGCATGTGCGGTTGCTGGGTAAGTAGTCCTACTTCGCCTGCAGTGACCAGACGCTGTCACAAGATATCAGAAGGCGAGGGCGTTCAGGGAGAAACTGTTTGTCATGAACGAAGCAATGAATTGTGTTTCCTCTCGCCTGAAAAAATGTTTCAGCAACTTAGATGTTTCCTGTTGATTACTTCTGATATCAGAAATCACCTTTACTAAGAACTGACCGAATGTAATGGAGAATGCCTGATAATAAGGAAGGGGATACTTTGGAAACAGAAAATATCTATAACCACAATGCTGTCACTTGCACATGTATTATTACTGAAAGCTTTGGCTTATTAGATAATTAATTACATATAAGTATATATATGTGTGTGTGAGAACACACACACACACACACACACACACACACTGTAAAAGGCTGTGGATGCCTCTAAACAATGGTTATTGATTGGTTGGCAGTGATAGTGGTTATAAACGGCTTGACTCTTTATTGATAAAGAGTACAAACAGTGAGAGGAACACACGAGACGATGTCTTAGGGTAAAGCGCTGAGCGCAGGGTCGCGCGTCCGGCAGCCAGCCGGACAAGGTTGGACCAACCTTATCACTGGGCATGAACTGAGTAAACTGGGTCATCCTCAGGCACAAGCAGTGAGCGTCCACTGGATGCGTGGTGTTGGGTGTCAGCTGTGGGAAGTATGGCTCCAGGTGCAGGAAATGTTGGGGGAGCAAGGTGAGGTCACCGGTTCTGTCTGTTAATGACCCTCCATATTGCTCAGCCACCTCCTAGTGCCTCGCCCTAGAGGTGCCTTAGATTGGCTTCAAGGTGACAGAAGTTTGGCTGTCCTGATTTGCTGGTCATCTCGTTCTCGCGTGCGTTCTCCTTGGTGCATCTTCGTGGCTGCTCATTCCTGTCGTCCTCTTCTCCTAGTCCTTGTGTAATGGATCCATCCTCGACGTCCACATGTCCTCGAAGGTCTCGCAGAGGTCCTCCTTGACCTCGGATTCGTCTAGACTTCCTTGTCCAGGTCCTTCTTGGCTGCATGCTCTCGTCCTCACGTTCTCGTAATCTTCGTCTGGATTTACGGGCGTCTGGCAGGAGGCGTCCTCTTCGGCCTCTCAGGTCGGCTGATACTTGCACCGACGAGCTCCTGGAGTTGACTGGATATACGGACGTCTAGGCAGGTGGCGCCCCTTCCACTGCATCTTGGGGTGACATGTACCTGCACTGGTGAGTTCCTGGTCCTTTGCAGGATCTACGGGCGTCCCGGCAGGCGGCGCCTTTTCACCACATCATGGGGTGGATAATACCTGCTCTGATGAACATCCTGGTCCGCAGGCTTCTGGCGATCTTCCAGTGATGTCTTTCCCACAGCATCCTAAGGTGACCGTTTCTGCAGCAGGATCCTTCTTCGTGCCGTGTCGGTTATGGTCGGTCAGACTGCTATATATAGTTGGGGAACCAGATCATACACATAAGGGCCAAGATAGTAAGAGAAAAAGAAAGACACCGAGAAGAGGGGTGTTAAGTACCTCTAGTTGGTTATTTATATAAATTTGCAGTTTTTAATGTTTGTTTTTTTTCGTTTTGTGTTTTATTTTGCAAAGATAAAGAAGAAAATAGGAGAGGGAGACGCCAGTAGCGACCCATATGGACCTGACTTGAACTACCAACTGTCTCTGATAGATATGAGAGTAATAAAGAAACGACAAAGGCAAGCTGCAAGGATTTACTTGAACCAATTGTTGTCACACAAAGAAGAAATGTATGTAAATAAGAAAGTGTACCTCATGTACGAGTCACAAATCACAACTGACAAAATCATTGGCAAAAGAGATACTCATAGATCTTTACTGCAAGTACTACAGCAAAAAACCCTATTAAGGAAAAGGTTTCAATGTCTTTTTTTTCTGTGTGTGACTGAGTGAGTGAGTGAGTAAATGTGTGTGTGTGTGAGCGACATAAATGAGAATGAAAGCGGAGTGAGTTCACACAGAAAATGTATCAAAAACACGAAGATTAAATGTTCAATATAACAGATAAGTTAGCAATGTTATTTATACAAAAAAATTTTTTAAACAACCACATTGAATTCAATATTTAATGATATGAAACAGAATGTAGACATTAATGAACGGTGATGTAAAAAAATATTTGCAATCTTTTAGCAGCAATCTTCTCGAGGTCAGAAATTCTGAACTGCCAAGGTAGCCATGTCTAGCTATTCATGTGGGACTTCATCGACGGGGGGATCCTGTCCCCAAAATGCCATAGAATGAATTTGAACTGAGCCAGGAAAATCTATAAATAACCTGCTCTCTTCTGCATTTCTGTGATGGGCGCTTGTGACATTCTTTTATGGTATCTTCCACAAATCACTGATCGCTTGCAATGTCCCCCAAACATGCAAGTGACTTCTAGTGGTTGAGAGGAGGGTGATTAATAAACAAATAATGATTCTAGTTTAATAATAGTCCAACATTAATTAATGGACGTAATTGCAGGTCACACTGACTCGAAAGTTGCTGATCGAACAAATAACTTGGGTTTTTACCTGTACCTACTCATAACGTCGGAACAGAGATCTTTTGGGATTTACGCAACCCGGTTATTTGGGCATCCCTGTGCACTATGATATGGGGGAAGATCCTAATGCTAAACTAAAAATTTTTAAATTATAAAAAATCGATTACAAGCTCCGTTCTAGCCCCGATAAAAAGTGTCACCTCCTCCCCCTCCAATCTGTCAAAGTGAAACACCCTGGGGTGGACGCTGGGGAGACAGGGGTTTTGAAGGGAACACAAAGGGCTTCCACAACCAGACTATGATTAGTACCACAGAACTCAACACTCTGCAGTTTTGCGCATCGTCTTTCGAGTTAATTTCCTAGGCCCATATCACTATACCCTGTCCAACGGTTAGAGCACTGAAAAGGGGCCAAAAATCCTCAATCTCTCACTACTGAAATCAGCTTCTAAGCCATGGCTTTCTCAATCGCAACCGTATAACGGTCTCTCTAGATCAAAAAGAATGTCTTGCTGAGGACAGGTGTCTGCCACAGATGAGAGTTTGCGTGGAATACTTTCCTTTCGAATTTGCAAACATCGGTAGGAGCATACACAACACCTAGACCACGAAAGTATGCTTCAGTATCATTCCCAAATTGGAGTTGGCTGGAGATGGGTATGGCTAGCCTCAGGAGATGGTGACCCAGTCAGTAGTAGCTGTAACCACTCATACTGATCGTGGGTGCTGGCAGGTCATCTCACTACCAAGAAAGCAGCCATCTCAACTCTCAACCACTTCCTGTATATATGTTGATGAATTATTATTTGTATAATTGCTGCCGTGACCTTGGATAGTTTAAATTTGCCTGATCTGTGTTGACATTATTCTCCGTCGCAATGTATGCAGCTTTTCCCTAATTTTTCTTTTTTGCTGTTCATTCCTCCATGGACTACTTCTGCTTTTCCTTCCAGTTCGGTAATGTCCAGCTTCATCTACATATACAACCATGGCGTTTTGGGAAATTTCCCGTGGTGATGGATTGATTGATTGATTAGTTCAAATTATCTGCCCGCGTTAACAGCTAAGGTCATTACGGCGAATACCTTTTTAGGTAAATATATTAGAATATTTAAAATTTAAAAATCTATCAATAAAAATCTTACAAATAGCAACAAAAATATTAAAAATCAAAGCATAAATATCATGCTCTTTAAATGTTTTAAAAATCATTGCATAAACTTATTGCATAAATTAAATTTTTTTTGAAAATATTAGTCTCCCTAAAGAAACTAAACAGACTCTCTATGTCACAATCCTCCCCCAATTCATTTTTCAGTGTATATGGGGGAGACTAGTACATACGTCGTTGGTCTGAGAATGTTGCACATCTTTCCACTACATGTGCGGCCATTAATGGCTCTTGGCATCCCTCGCAAAGTATTCCCCTTTTATCAATCACCACCCCTGAGTCAGTCTTGTGTGCCTGATTCTTGGTCTTGTTAATACAACTACTTTTCGGTTGGGATGGATGCTGGTTACCCAGCTGCTAAGGTCATCTCTAATCTCTCGCAGTTTGTTTCTAGAGGTATGCCTCCATTGTTCCTTCCATTTATCGCAAAGATAACTCCTGATGCTGGGTTTCAGGTGGGAAATGTGGGAGAGAAAACGAGCATCACAGGCTGAGGGGCAGCTGCCTTGGCCTTCCGATCAGCTCCCTCATTCCAACTGATACCAACATGCGTTGGCACCCAACGTAGTTATCTTTTTACATGCTGACAGCAGTGCAAGCCAATCTTGAACCTCCCTCACTACTGGATGTGATGATTTTAAGCTCTTGAGTGCTTGCAAGGCACTACGAGAGCCCACATTATATCACAATAGAAAGGGTTCATAAGATCTCTATTCATCTTAACTGCTGCAAGGATGGCATCTAACTCTGCAGTGAAGATCGAGGCTGCTAGAGAAGACTGCCAAATGCAGTCTTCCTTCTGCTCACTGCTGCAAAGCCCACACCATTTTCAGTTTTCAAAACCCATCTTATATATTGCATCTGATTTGGTCCTTAGAAGTGTGCAGAAGAAATCTCTGACTTCTGCTTCGGATCTCTCCCCAACGTTGTGCGGTCTGCACTCAAGATAGATGTGAAAGAATCCACAAAATACTAAGTACTTTTGTAGCCTTCACTTTTACCTCTTTGATGTGAGGCACCCATGTAAGCCTTGAGTCAAAAATTAGACCCAAGTACTTCACCCCTTGGACAAATTGCAGTGGGTTTGCTCCTAAATAGAGGGAAGGATGGAACTTTTTCCCCATTTGTTGGGAAAAGCATAGCCATGATCTTGCTTGAAGAGAAAATTTTAAACCCTGGTATTTTCACTGTGAAAACCCGTATGTGATCTGTAAGCTTTCTCCTACGCAATACAGTTTAAAATCATCCACATACAGATTACATGATACAGCACTTGGAACAACTTTTACGATGTCATCTATAGCAATGGCAAACAGGGTCACACTTAAGAAACCCCCTTGTGGGACCCCTTCCGCTGATCTTCCAGATTAGACAAATTATGTGTGTGGTGTGTGTGTGTGTGTCTGTGTTTGTGTGTGTGAGTGCGCATATGCATATATATAAGGACATTACAAACATCTTTCCAAAAAATGCTTGTTTCACACGATTTCTGAGACCGGGGCCACCCAACCGCAAATGCTGGGTGAGTGGGGAAGATTATGCTCCTTGCTTAAACCATGGAGGCTGGAGCGCCTCTGGCAATCCGGCCACCATGATAAGCATTCAGTGATAATGAATCATTTGAGCCGTCACAGGCTGTGTCGTACAATTTGCATTTTAGATACAGTGGAATAGGTTTATAACATGAGCCTGTTTTTCTCTTTCACATTACACGGGGATTGTATATCATATGAAACAATGCTATTCTAACTCTGTTATTATTTTTATTTTATTATTGTTCTTATCATTATCATCCCCTATCCTCCATCAGAATGGTTTTCCTATGATTTATAATTTAACATTAATAATTGTCTTAATTTAAATATCACATGTTATTTGTCTTGTGTTGTCTTGTGTTTCTCTATAATACTTGCGGGTGAAGAAAATGATGAAAACAAAAGTAGGTTCATTGGAGATCCGTTGACAAAAAAAACGGAATTTGTCATGATTCTCTGCCCCACACCGGTTCCGCCAGAGAGCATCCTTTCAAACCTGTTGTTTTTTTTTTTTTTTTTTTTT
>NW_023647804.1:0-7080 GCF_015228065.2 Penaeus monodon
GATAATATTACCAGAATTTATTAATCATAAAAATAATGATGATAAAAGTGAGAATAAAGAGATATTTGATAACATTTGAATATTATTAAAAATATTATTATTTTTTATTATTATTATTATTATTATTATTATTATTATTATTATTATTATTATTATTATTATTTTATATTATTATATTATACTATTATCTTATTATTGTATATTGCCAAAAAAATCTATTATATCTGTAATAATAAAATAATATATATAATATAGTATAATATATAATCTAGTGATTATAATATTGTTATTAGTATTATTATGTTATTATAAAATATTATTATTAGTACTGTAGTATAATTGCAAAAATAATTATTATAACAGTAATATTACTGATAATAACGATACTAATTAAGATATGATTATAAATAATTATTATAATGTTATTATTGTTAATATTATTGTTATATATTATTATGTTGTGGTATTAGTATTATTGCAAAAAATATACATAAACTCCAATAATTGCAATAATATGATACAATTGCATATGATGATATAATTGAATAATGATGATAAGTGATGATAATGATGATAATGATGATAATGATGATGATAAACGATAATAATGATGAATAATCATGATAAGATGATATACATAAACAGGAATTGTGTCCATATATAATATAGAAAAAGGTATAAGAAAAACATTCCAAAGTCGAAAAAGCGTTATCAATCATTAGCAAATATAGCCTTATGAAGAGATACATCAAAAGATTTTTATCATTTACTTGTGATTCGGAAATATTAGGTAATAATAATAATTATTACATAATTTATTATTATCATTATGATTATTAATTATAATAAATAATTTTATAATTTATATATTAAAAATATTATATTTATTATTATTATTTTAATATTATTATTAATATTATTATTATGTATATTATATATTATATTATTATATTATTTATTTATTATTATATTATTATAATTATTATTGTATAATACAAATAATAATATAATATAAGTATAATAATAATAATGTAGGATTATAATATTGTTAATTAGTATATTATTTTGATTATATATTTATTATTTATTATTGTATGTTAGTATATTGCAAAAATAATATTTATAAAGTAAATTACTGTATAAGATAAATTAGATAATGATATAAATAATATTATAAAATGTTATATGTTATTATATTGATGTAATATGTATATGTATATGATTATATATATGCAAAATATAATAACTCAATAATTGCAATAATAATGATAACAATTGAATAGATGATAATAATTGCCAATAATATGAAAAGAAGATATGAATAAGATGATAAGTGATATAACGATAATAATTGAATTATAATGCTGATGGATAATAACAGGAATTGGTCCATAATTAATATAAAAAAGGTATTAGCAAAAATTCGAAAGTCGAAAAAGGCAAATTGAAATAACTATTGATATATAAAATGAGTATTTTTCATTTTTTTATTTCAATTATTAGGTTAATTATGATTAATTTTTTACTTATTTGTATTTATCATATTAATTATGATATAAAATGAAAATAATAATTTTGATAACATTGAAATTATTAAAATATTATATTATATTATTATTATTAATATTTTATTATATTATTATTTATATATTATATTATTATTATTTTATGTATATTATTTAATTATATAATTATTCCAAAATTATTAATTCTGTAATAATAACAATAATAATAATAGTATAAAGTATCATAAGATAATGCTATGATTATAAAAATATTTGTTATTAGTATTATTATTGTTATTATCATCATTATTATTATTTGTAACTGTTAGTATATTGCAAATAATTATTTAACAGTAAATATTACTGTAATACGATACTATTAAGATAATTGATATAAATAATAATTATAAAAAAAAAAATTCCCCCCGGTTTTTTATTTTAATTTTGTTATTATTATTGTTATTACTATTATTATTGTTTGTGGTTTTAGTATTATTGCAAAACATATACTATAACTCCAATAATTGCAGATAAATAATGATACCATTGCAATAATGATGATAATAATTGCAATAATGATGATATGTTATGATAATGATGATATGATGATAAGCAGTGATTGCTAACGATAATAATGATGATAATCATGATAATGATGATGGATAATAACAGGGAATGGTTTCCATAATATAATATAAAAACGGTATGATGAAAAACATTCCCACAAGTCGAAAAAGCGGCAAATCTAGCGAAATATAGCCCTTATAGAGTATACTCCAAAATGACGTTTTTTTTTCGATTTCTTTGGTGATTCGGCAATTCTTAGGGTAATAATGAGTAATAATTTACCAGAATTGTAAGTAATCATAACAATAATGATGATAAAAGTGAGAATAAAGAGAATTTTGATAACATGTGAATATTATTAAAAGTATGATTATTATTATTATTATTATTATTATTATTATTATTATTATTTATTATTATTATTATTATTATTATTATGATTATTATATTACCTATATCTTAATTCGTAGTATTATTGCCACAATCTATTATCTCTGTAATAATAACATAATAAATAATAAGTATACGATAATAATAATAATGCTGTGATTATAATTGGTTATTACGTATTATTATTGTTATTAATCATCATTATTATTTTTGTACTGGTAGTAATAATTTGCAAAATATATATTATTATAAGTACAGTAATAAATTACTGTAATAAACGATACTAATTAAGATAATGATAATAAATAATAATTATAAAATCGTTATTATTGTTATTATTATTGTTATTACTATTCATTATTGTTGTTGTTATTAGTATTATTGCAAAACATATACTATACACTCCAATAAATTGCAATAATAATGATCACAATTGCAATAATGATGATAATAATTGCAATAATTGATGATATGAGGATGATAATGATGATAATGATGATATGATGATGATAAACGATAATAATGATGAATAATCATATAATGAATGATGATACTAACATGAATTGTTCCATATATATATATCAAAAGGTATAAGAAAACTTCCCAAAAGTCGAAAGCGCAAAATCCTAGCGAACTATAGCCTTATGGATATACTCCAAAATGACGTTGTTTTGCGATTTCTTTGGTGATTTCGGCATTATTAGGTAATATGATAATCTTTTAACAGACTTGTTATTAATCATAACAATAAATGATGATAAAAGTGGAATAAAGAAATTTTGATAACATTTGAATATTATTAAAAATTTATTTTATTATTATATTATTATTATTATTATTATTATTATTATTATTATTACTATTTATCTTATTATTAGTATATTGCCAAAAAATCTATTATATCTGTAATAATAACAATAATAATAATCAGTATAAGTATAGTAATAATAAGTGCTAGTGATTATAATATTGTTATTAGTGATTATTATTTGTTTATTATTCATCATTCTTATTTATTTGTACTGGTAGTATAATTGCAAAAATAATTATTATACAGTAATAATTACTGTAATCACGATACTAATTAAATAATGATATAAATAATAATTATAAAATCGTTATTATTGTTATTATTTATTGTTTATTACTATATTATTTTTGTGGTTATTAAGTATTTTGCAAAAAACTATACTATAACTCCATAAAATTTCAATAATAATGAGAACAATTGCCCATAATGATTGATAATAATTTGCAATAATGATGAATAAGGACGATGATATGAGATAATGATGATAAATGATGATAACGATATAATGATGATAATCATGACTACTGATGATGATAATACCAGAATTGTGTCCATATATAATATAAAAAAGGTATAGAAAAACATCCCAAAGTCTAAAAAGCGGCAAAATCTAGCGAAATATAGCCTTATGGAGAGTAATACTCCAAATGACGTTTTTTCATTTCTTTGGTGATTTCGGCATTATTGGGTAATAATGATATATTTACCAGAATTTGTTTAATCATCAACAATAATGATGATAAAGTGAGAATAAAGAGAATTTTGATAACATTTGAAATATTATTAAAAATATTATTATTATTATTATTATTATTATTATTGATTATATTAATTATTTTAATTATTATTATTATTATTATTATTATTATTATTAGTACTATTATCTTAATTATTCAGTATTATTGCTAAAAAATCTATTATCTCTGTAATAATAGCAATAATAATAATAAGTATAAGTATAATAATAATAATGCTAGTGCTTATAATATTGTTTATTAGTATTATTATTGTTATTATCATCATTATTATTATTTGTAATGGTAGTATAATTGCAAAATAATTATTATAACAGTATAATTACCGTAATAACGATACTATTAAGATATGAATATAAATAATAATTAATAAAATCGTTATTATTTGTTATTATGTATTGTTATTACTATTATTATTGTTGTGTTATTAAGTAATATTGCAAAAATCATATACTATAAACAACTCCATAATTGCAATAATAATGATAACAATTGCAATAATGTGTATAATTGCATAATGATGAAATGATGATGATAATGAAATGATAATGATGATATGTGATGATAACGATAATAATGATGATAATCATGATAATGATGATTAAATAATAACAGAATTGTGTCCATATATACTATAAAAAAGGTATAAGAAAAACGATTCCAAAAGTCGAAAAAGCGGCAAAAATCTAGCGAATATGCATTATGGAGAGTATACTCCAAAATGACGTTTTTTTTCGATTTCTTTTGGTCTTTCGGCAATTATTGGGTAATAATGATAATAATATTTACCAGAATTTTATTAATCAAACAATTACTGATGATAACAGTGAGAATAAAGAGAATTTTGAATAAAACATTTTGAATATTATAAAAATATTATTATTATTATTATTATTATATTATTATTATTAATTTATTATTATTATTATTATTATTATTATTATTATTACATTATCTTAATTATTATATTATTTGCCAAAAAATCTATGTATCTGTAATAATAGACAATAATAATAATAAGTATAGTATAAATAAGTAATTCATGCTAGTGATTATAATATTGTTATCTTAGTAATTATTATTGTTTTATTATCATCATTATTATTATTTGTACTGGTATATAATTGCAAAAATAATTATTCTACAGTAATATTACTGTATAACGATACTAATTAAGATAATGATATAAAATAATAATTATAATTCGTTATTATTGTTATATTATTGTTATTACTATGTTTATTTGTTGTGGTTATTAGTATTATTGGCCAAAACATATACTATACCTCAATAATTGCATATACTGATAACAATTGCATAATGATGATAATAAATTGGCAAATAAGATGATAATGATGATGAGAATGATGATAATGAAATGGGAATGATGATGATAACGAATAATAATGATGCTATCATGATTAATGATATGATAATAACAGGAATTGTGAATCCATAATAATATAAAAGGTATAAGAAAAACATTCCAAAAGTCGAAAAAGCGGCAAAATCTATCAGAAATTAGCCTTATGAGAGTATACTCCAAAAAATGAACGTTTTTTCGATTTCTTTGGTGATTTCGGCATTATTAGGGTAATAATGATAATATTACCAGAATTGTATTAATCATAGACAATAATGATGAAAAAGTGAGAATAAAGAGAATTTTGATAACAGTTGAAGATTATTAAAAATATTATTATTATTATTATTATTATTATTATTATTAGTATTATTATTATTTTATTATTATTATTATTATTATTATTATAAACTATAATCTTAATTATTAGTATTATTGCCAAAAATCTATTATATCTGTAATAATAAAATATAATAATAAGTTAAGTATAATAATATAATGCTAGTGATTATAATATTGTTATTAGTATTATTATTGTTATTATCATATTATTATATTTGTACTGGTAGTATAATTGCAAAAATAATTATTATAACAGTAATAATTACTGTAATACGATACTAATTAAGATAATGATATAAATAATATTATAAAATCGTTATTATTGTTATTATTATTGTTATTACTATTATTATTGTTGTGGTTATTAGTATTATTGCAAAAAATATTACTATAACTCCAATAATTGCAATAATAATGATAACAATTGCAATAATGATGATAATAATTGCAATATGATGATATGTGATGATAATGATGATAATGATGATAATGATGATGATACGATAATATGATGATAATCATGATAATGATGATGATAATAACGAATTGTCCATATAAATATAAAAAAGGTATAAGAAAACATTCCCAAAAGTCGAAAAGCGGCAAAATCTAGCGAAATATAGCCTTATGAGAGTATTTCTCAAATGACGTTTTTCGATTTCTTTGGTGATTTCGGCAATTATTAGGGTAATAATGATAAATTTACCAGAATTGTATTAATCATAACAATAATGATGATAAAAGTGAGAATAAAGAGAATTTTGATAACATTTTGAATATTATTAAAATATTATTATTTTTTATTATTATTATTATTTTTTATTATTATTATTTTATTATTATTATTATTATTAATTATTATTACTATTATCTTAATTTATTAGTATTATTGCCAAAAAATCTATTATATCTGTAATAATAACAATAATAAAAATAAGTATAAGTATAATAATATAATGCTAGTGATTATAATATTGTTATTAGTATTATTATTGTTATTATCTCATTATTATTAATTGTACTGGTAGTATAATTGCAAAATAATTATTATAACAGTAATAATTACTGTATAACGATACTAATTAAGATAATGATATAAATATAATTATAAAATCGTTATTATTGTTATTATTATTGTTATTACTATTATTATTGTTGTGGTTATTAGTATTATTGCAAAAAATATACTATAACTCCATAATTGCAATTATGATAACTTGCATAAAGATGATAAATTGCATAATGATGATATGATGGATAATGGATGATAACGATTATATGAATCGATAATATGATGATAATCGATTGGATATATAATTGGGTTTAAAAAACATTATTATTGGATTA
>NW_023647805.1:0-10000 GCF_015228065.2 Penaeus monodon
TTGGGTATATCTTTTCTAAATTTATTCGCTCTCTCTCTCTCTCTCTCCTCCTCTCTCTTCTCTCTCCTTCTCTCTCCTCTCTCTCTCCCCTCTCTCTCTCTCTCACTCTCTCTCTCTCCCCCCCCTCTCACACACACACACACACACACACACACACACACACAAAACCACACACACCACCACTCACTCACTCACTCACTCACTAACCACTCACTCACTTCACTCACCACCACACACACACACACAGCACACACAAAACACACACACCACCACTTTTTCACATACCCCTACACACACACACACCTACACACAAACAACACACACACACTACCCCCACAAACAAACAAACACCTACACACACACCACAACACACACACACACCACACACACACACCACAAAACCACACACACACACACACACACACATCACGGACGACCTCTTACACACACACCAACCTACACATACCAAGCGCGCGCGCACGCACCTACAGACGCACCACCTACACATACACCACCGCGCGCGCGCACTTACAGACGCATACACAAACACACACACACGCACCTACCACGCACGCACGTAGTACACACTCGCACCTACCACACAGACACACACACGCGTGCGCGCACTCACTCATGCACGCACATAATACACACGTATACATGCATGTGTATATATTTTTGTATATTTATATATATTATTTAAAATTAAAAATATTATATATAAATTATGTATTATATTTATAATAATATTATATATATATACATAAATATATATTTGTGTGTGTGTGTGTGTACAGTATTTAAAAGGATCCTTGTAAGAAGGCAAACATACGAGTCGGCTTCATTACTTCCAAACCAAGCTCTGCGACAACGGAGGCTATGTGATAGAACACTGACATTCTGTAATGAGTACAGTAGATGATGTGCCGGAACAGAGCGTTCCTACTTGGCGGGGACCTGCGGGCAGGTGTGAGGCCTGCACAAAGGGCAAAGGGAAATGAATGGAAAGTCCTTGCCACCTCTTCAAGCTGTAATAAGGAACCCTTTCTCCTAACCCCAAATATATCATTTTAGTGATAATATTACCATGTTTGATATCTGAAACGCGGCATATTTTTAACCATGTCTGGACTCATTAGAAGTGTGTTCACTTCTTAATAAATTTGTACAGACGTCTTAAGTTGTACACATTGTGTAATATCTATGTTATTTAAGATAACGGCGTTACACCAAAGATCTTAATCATACCTGCGACCTTAAGAAACACCAACATATTACTGTAGAAATTAAAGCTTTCGAGTGTACACAGCATAACGTATTGCAGGTAATCATGAATGTGTATAGTGTGCATAATTGAGACAGACTAACTGATGCGTTACTTGGTAATGCCAAAGGGGCAAACCTCGCCGGGTTTCTACCAAAAATAATAACCTTTAGGTGAACTGACTAAAGATTAATGCTCGTGATGTACCATTGCAAACAGTACAGTTGATTAACACCATTGCTGTCGCTGGTGTGTCGTCGGGTCGCGTCGATCGTGGTATCAGTGTGTAATGTTCGAGAGTTGGGTAATCTGTTAATCATGTATAGTAAACATTGTTTATTTTTAATATCATCACAAAGGGATGATTAATGATAAGCTATTGATAATAATTGTCCCCAAAAAGGCTCATACTAATTATAGTCAGTATTTATTTTTATAAATCAATCTTTAGGGTAAAGTAAGTACTTTATGGAGGTGAATTAACTGTTTTTTAGTAATTATCAGTGAAGTATATAAATACAACCTTAGAGTACTGACTTGACCTAAACCAAAGATTTTACGTGATGACATATTTTATGTACGGCAATGTTAAACAGTGACACTATACCAAAAGATCTGTAAAGCTTTAATTACTCGCCACCGACCAGTTTGTTGTTTGATAACGCTGTGAAAGTCACCACAAACAACACTTGTAACGTTAGTTTTTAAATTTTAAAATGATTTTATTTTCCTAATAAGCATGGAGATAATTGAAAATCTCTTCTAGTCTGGGATCTGCCCATGAACCCAATCAGTAAAAAAAAATTATGACAAACTATTTTATTCTTATACCTTCCCTGAATATGAACGCGCAAAATGTAAGAAGGCTTTATAGCGGAATCCACATATCATGGAGGCAATAGAAACGGTTATGAAAAGTCATTTGGTGTGTGTGTGTGTGTGTGTGTGTGGTGTGTGTGTGTGTGGGGTGTGTGTGTGTGTGTGTGTGTGTGTGTGTGCGCGCGCGTGTGCGTGCTTACACGCATGTATGTTTTATACATATATTTAAAAAGAAATATTTATTTATTATTTATAAATGTACATATTATACTTATATATATCTTTTATATATATATAATAATATATATATATATTTTATATATATATATTATATTATACATGTATGCATATACGTACATGTATGTGCGTGTGTTTGGTATGTATGTTGTATGTACACAACACCCCACACACACAAAATATATTATGTATATATTACAACACATGTAAATATGTGAATATATATAATATATATTTTTAATTATATTTTATATATATTATAAACAATATAGACATAAATTATAAAAATATATTTATAATGTTATATTATATTACACACACCACACACACACACACAATATATATGTATATATATATATATATATATATAATATATATATTATATATATATATATATATATATTATATGTATGTTGTGTGTGTGTGTGCCATAAATGTATAAATATATATGTTTATATATGTATATATTGCATAATATATATATATACAATATATATCTAAAATATATATATATATATATATATATAAAATCATATATGTATATGTATTTAATTATATAGACTATATCTATTTGTTTATTTATTCATCATGGATACATACACTCAGTATTTTGTACTATATATGTACTGTAAACACCACAACACACATATATGTATACATACTACACTCATGCACGCACACACATTTTTTTCCCTTTTTAGTGCTCTGCCCTACACGTTTTTTTTTTTGGGGGGCATTTATGCTCTATTCTGGGGTTAATCCACTCAGCATGCCCAGTCTTTTCCGCGGGACTGAGGGCCATTCCTGAGATGTCTGCCATAAATACAAGGGAAAGATCAGTTGCCTTCCCAAACATAATTTTGTTGAGAAATTGTCTCTAAAAGGGTTGCTAGCCAAGGCTAAAGAATCCCCTCTACCTTATTTTTATTTTTCCCATGAATGGGACCATGGCATTTGCTCCAGTGTAGGTAGAAGGGGAAATGATATGTAAATAAACGCGCGCGCGCGCGCACACCACCACACAACACACACACACACCACACACACACACAACACACACACACACACACACACACCACAACAGTATACATACATGTGTTTATTAAATCACACATATGTATGTATGTATATATGTGACGTGTGTGTATATATACTGTATATATGTGTATATATATCTTTTGTTTTTTTTATTCTTTATGGGTATATGCACTAAATATGCGTAAACACAAAACCCCCACACACACACACACACACACACACACACACACACAACCACCCCACACACACCACACACACCCACACACACACACACACACACACAGTGAATATGCAATGCAACATTCGTAATATAAAAATGAATGATTAATACCAGTAATGACTATTGGCAACAGTAAACTGTCAAATTAGCAATACCAAAGATGATAAGAAGCTGAATAATTCTGACCTGCATTACACAGGTTACATGAGGTAATGTAAGTGATGGTGCAATATGATAATGAGGTAAATATATGAAGTATGACTAGTGATATAAAGAAAAATGACCAAACACGATCTTTTCAAAATATGGTTTGTTTGATATTCACACTATGGCCTTAACGATGCCAAAAATCATATAATTATGATAATCTGTAAAAATTTCAAAAACCGTTGTTATATTCGTACATTCCCCAGGGATTCAATATGTTTACGGAATACAGATTATTATGTTTGGAAAGTTAAAACTGTCAAAGTAGCTTTGTATATAAATTGATACATAAATGATGATTCCAAAAACCAGTACAACATAAGCTCCTGATATTGTTGCTACTCTGCGGTTGCTACAACTCAATGCTACCGCTACTACTACATGATCCCCAAATATTAAATTCTGCCATCACTGCCGCTACTAAAAAAACCCCCATCCCATTAATTCTAATAAATCATTCGAAAATGTTTGGTTGCTATTACTCTCATTTGAAAATAGTGGTTATATTGTTGCTTTAACAAATATACCAATCCTAGCGTCACGAGACATGCCACTACTTTTTCCATACCGCTGTTACATACTAATCGTTCAATGCCTACCCATACCATTGTAGATACTATTTTTTACTTTTATTATTACTTTATTCTATATTTTTATTATTATGATAATTATCATTACTTTTGTTATTTCATCACTTCATCTTCATCTGATCATTATCATCGCAATCATCATTATCATCCTCATTCTCATCATCATTATCATCATGATTAATTTTTGTTGCAACTACTATTACTATCACTGTTGCAGCTACTAGTATTACTACTACAACTGTTTTGCTAGTACTACTACTGTTTACCACTGTTACTGCTTCTGTTGCTGCCAATACTACAAAAATGTAATTGCTCCTTTCTAATATACTACAGTTTGCTATTACTACGACTACTATTGGTACTGGTACTACAACGAGTACACATTCATTATTAAAACTAATATTGCTATTACTTCTGCTGCTACAACTATCACTATATACTGGCCCTACAACCTTGCTTCTGGTACAACTGGCAAAAATGCTAATGAAAGATAGAAATAACGACCCGTAATGGCAAGGCCACTGTTGCCAAATTACTACTATTTCCACATTTAGCATGCATTTCAAACTGCTAAAGCTTCAGCTGCAGACCTAACCTTATTCCTTAAGTGTACTAAACGAGTTGGTTGGCGACCATGGCTTTTGAAATCTGCGTTTTTTTATGTGTGTTCCTACCGAGGAAGTCCAGTAGGCATTCACGCCGTATTTTTGCCATTTTTTTGGCAGTAAGTCTGGGAATTTAAAAAACTCAGAGGGGTTTCCCATTGCGCTCCTACGGGGGACGTAAGTACCCCCTCTCTTTTCCATCCGACTCTTTCCCCTAATGCATCCTGTCACGGGGTCATAGTTTATCCGGTCCAGGGCCGCTTGACAATGGATATTTTTTTTTTGATTTTAAATGTCTAATGGTATGAAAAAACACCAACATTTCTAATGGGGTTGCACTCTACAAACAGGGGGTTTTATAAATTTTCATTTAAAAACAACATAAAAATTCAAAAATCTAACATCAATGAAAGATAATTATATTGAAACAAAGACATGATAATCATGAAAAAATTGGGAAAATTTTCGGGGGTTTAAAATGATAATGACCATAAACTGATTGGGATTTTTTTACCCCCTTTCCTTTTTCTATCAGCAAAAATTCCTTTTTTGGGTATGGTTAAAAAAAAAACCAAAAGGGGTTTGTTATAAAGCTTCTTGCAAGTCACATCGTCTCATCAAAGCTGTTTTTAAATACCTTTTATTTTTAAAAATAAATGACTGACATGTCTTCGGGAAAAACCCGGGGGTTTTTTCCTTGCTCTTTTTTTAGGCGCAGGCCCGCAATTCATTTCTGCAATAATTTTTTCATGCCCCTAAAAAAAAATGATTTACAAATTTAATTAAAATAAAAAATAAATTATTTTTTTATATTTTAATTTATATTTTTAAAAATTTTTATTTTAATAAAATAAAAATAATAATAATAATAAAAAAATAATTAATAATATAATAAAAAAAATTTTTAAAAATATAATAAAAAAAAAATAAAATTAAAAAAAAAAATTCTTTGGGAAAAAATACAAAAAATAAAATTAAAATTTTTTTTTTCCCCACCACATTTCTTTCATTTAATATTGAAAAAAAATTTTGTAAACCTTTTTGGCCAGAAAAAAAATTTTATTTTAATCCTAACCTTTTTAGATTTTTTTTTTGGTTTTGTTAATCCTTTTTTAAAAAGGGTTATTTGTTTTAAAAAATTTTTTAAATTGGGAAAAATTATCCGAAAATTTTTTTTTTTAAAAATTCTAATTTAAATTTTTTTTAAATTTTTTTTATATTTTTTTTTTTAATAAGTTTTTTAAAAATTTAAAATTTATAAATTTTATTTTTGTTTTTAAAAAAAATTTTCCCCCAAAAACATTTTTCCCCCAATTACTTTCCTATTTTCCCCTTTGTTGTTTTATTAAATCTCCCCTTTAAAAAAAAAATAAAAAAAGGGAAAAATAAAAGTAAAAAAAAACCCCTTAAAAAGGGCCCTTTTTTTTTTAAAAAAATTTATTTTTCCCCTTTATTAGGAAAAATGAATCCGTTTACCTCGATTTTATTTTTTTTAGTTTAGTTTATTAAAATTTTTTTAAAAAAAATTTTTTTATTTAAAAAAAACCCCCCCAAATTTAAATTTTTAAATATAAATGGAAATTGCCCCACACAAGGGTTTTGTATTCTATAAACCAGGGAAAAAAAAGTAAGGGGATAATTTTTTGGTTTTTTTAAAATTTTTAAAATAAAAAAAAAAAAAATTTTAAAAAAATTTTTTTTCAAAAATTTTTTAAAAAAAAAACCCCCCCCAAATCATTACAAACAAACATTTTTCCACACCAACAACGGAACCCACATTTTATGTTTTCAAAAAATATATTTTTATTTTTATTAATATTTTTTTAATAAATATTTTTTATCTTAATTTTTTATTATTTTTTTTTAAAAAATTTCAAATTTTAATATTATTATTTTTTTTTACCCAAAAAAACCCCAAAACCCAAAAAAAAATTTTTATTTATATTAAAATTTTTAAATATTTTTTATAAATAAATTTTAATATTTTTTTTAATAAATTTTTTTCAAAAAAAATTTTAAAAACCAGAAAACATTTAAAAAAAAAAAAACCTTATTTCATATTATATATTTTTTTGGTTTTTTGTAATTTTATAATTTTATATAAAAAAATAAATAAAAAAAAAACCAAAACAAACAAACCACCAAACCCACCACAAATCCCAAAAAAAAAAAAAAAAAAAAAATTTAAACCACCACACACCAAAAAAAACCCCACACCCACACACCCCCACACACACACCCAACCCAAAACCCCAAACCCACAGGGGGCCCGGAATACCAGGGGGCAATGCGCGCGGGTGATGCGCGCGGGGTCCTTTAAATTTTAAAAAATCAAATAGCCCCCTTTTCGCCAAGGCCATTTTCATTTTTTTTTGTCTCTTTTCTGTTTTCCTATTTGTTTTCACCTTGCTGCATAAATAATAACCAAAAAAAAAATATATATATATAAAATATCTTTTTTTTTTTTTTTTTTTAAAATTATTTGAGAGGATGTTTGGCAGTCTCACCCCTTTCCTGATTATGCCCCTTTTAAACAGCCCCGGGGTTCGCGTTTAACACCCAACCACGGCGGCGACTTTCACCTGCGCTTTTATTTTTCAAGGGGATATGTCTTTTCTCGCCGTGAGATCGGCTCGAGCGAGCAATCAGAGCGCAGGCTTTTTTTACGACTGCCGGGGCGGGGAATTAAACTCGGACCATGGGGTCGGAGTCCCCATGGTTCTAATCACTAGGCCATCGCGGCAGTCATATTTATATTTTATATATATGTATGGTATGTATGTTAGTCATGTATGTATGTATGTATGTATGTATGTATTTATGTATGTATTATGTATGTGTATTTGTGTAGGGATATGTATGTGATATTATATTGTTTCAACCACACACACACACAACACACACACACACACACACCACAACCACAACCCCACACACACACACACACACACAACACACACACACACACACACACAAAACCCCCCATAACACACACAACACACACACACACACACACACAAACACACACACACGCACCGTATCTGTGGGCGCATTAGACGGCTTTTTATTTTTAAATAAAAAATGTCCTATGTTTAATGGCCCGCACTGCTGATGGAAGACCGCGCTCTTTAGGCTAGACACAAACTTTGTTGCTAATAATAGAATACTGAAAACAACCCAAATTATTACAGTAAACAGGATTAAATAATAATACAATTTGGAAATAAGTCGTTTTCTTACAATCTACGAAAACTGCTTGCAATACGTCAGCAGTTATGAGGGAAAGGGCACTGACCCATGTCACCTTTAAGAAACATTTTTCACTACCTAATGAAAAATACTCTTAGAAATTTTAAAAAGGGAAAGTTTGCAATGTGGGGGATGACACAAAACCATAGCGCTACACCACACACACACAAAACACCACACACACACACACACACACACACACAAAAATAGAACGAAAAAGCACACCACAACACACCACGCACACACACACACACACACACACAATCGAACCTAGGTCACACACACACACACACAAAACATTCATACATATGATAAATATGTATATAAATGAATATATATGTATATATTTGTGTTTTGTGTGTATGTAATATGGATTTGTTTAAATATTATTGTATAAATATATATAAGTATAATAATTTTTTATATATTTATGTATATATCATATATATTATATATGCATGGATATATGCATATATATATATATATATATAATATATTATATATAGTATATTTATGAAATATTGAAATATGTGAATATATTATATGCATATATTATTCACATTCCTTTAAAAAAAATTATAATAACTTTTTGCAGGAAAGACGCTTCGAAGTCGAAGTCGTATTGAAATTTCGAAATTTTTGGCACTAAATATTTTTTTAGGTCTGATTCCACAGGCACATCATTTTGTGGATCCTAACGAACTAGGTTCCACATGTTTTTTCTCTTTCCGACGGTTGAAAATTGCAATTATTTTATAATGCTGTCATAAAACTATGGGGGAGTGAACATTCACTCAACACCCCGCATACATATATACCCCCCCACACACACACACAACACACACACCAAAACACCCCACACACACACACACACACACACACCACACCACACACACACACACACACACACCACACCACCTTTAAAACTTAAAACTTTCCGTTATCATATCTCTTCTTCTCTTTCATTACCATTATTATTGAGGGTATTATTATTATTATTATTATTATTATTATTATTATTATTAATTTTTAACATTATTATTGTTGTTGTCATTATCATTATGTTGTTAATTTCATATGATTTTTACTATTCATTATGTTTGGGTTACTTATCATTTGTTATCATATTTTATCCTTTTTTTTGTTATTACTATCATTGAAATTATTATCATTCCCATTATTATCATATACATTACTATTGTCATAATAATAAACAAAAATTACTATAATAATTTATTATCTTAATATCCTCATTGTTATTAACATTATTATTATTATTATTAGTATTATTATTATTTTATTATTATCATAATCAGTATTATTATTATTATCATTATTATAATTATCATTATTATTATGATCATTATTACTGTTATTCTTATTATTGAAATTATTATTATTATCATTACTATCATTATCATCATTAACATTTTTATTGTTATTTTATTATTGGTATTATCATCATTATCATTATTATCATTATTATCATCACTGCTATACTATTACTTTATCATCATCATTATCATAATTATTATCATCGTTATCATTATTATCATCATTATTATCACTGCATACTACGACTACCATTATCATTATCAACATTGTCATTAATACTCTTCCCATCACCATTATTGTATCTCCTACTACCTCCATGATCCCTCAAGCGCCAAGGAAGAGAAGGCTCCACAAACGTTCGGTTGGACTGTGACAGTTACACAACTAATTCCTAACAGCTCGGTGGTGTGCAACGGATCAAATTAAATATTCAATA
>NW_023647805.1:15000-34340 GCF_015228065.2 Penaeus monodon
TATATATTATATATATATCTTATATATATATATATCTATATATATATATATATATCTAGATATTATGTATATCTATATATTATATATAGATATGTACATATATATATAATAATACCATATATATAGTATTAGGAACCACACATATGCTGTGTATATGTCTATCCGATTTGAAATCTGACAAGAGCTTACAAAGAGCCCAATCTGAAACCCTTTTCCCAAAGGAACCCGATCAGGCGTACATTTCTACAGAAAAAGTGCATCCAATTCCTGACGCGCTTCCCATCCTGTCCGGTCTCACTCATCTCAGAGTCCACATCCAGAAAAATGTGTCGATAATATGACCGTGTTTACCTGGTGTAGGTTTATTTTTTTGGAATTGTTAAATTTCACCATTTTTCCGCCGCGAATCTTCTCTCGCCTAATTTAAAATCTGTGGGATCATAGTACCTTGGGAGATAGCGCGTTCGGCGAGGTTTTTATTGAATATTTAATTAGTATTCCGTTGCACACCACTCTAGCTGTTAGGAATTAGTTTGTAACTGGTCACAGTCAACCGAACGTTTGCTGGAGCCTTCTCTTCCTTGGCGCTTGAGGGATCATGGAAGGTAGAGGAGATCATAATGCTGATGGGAATAGTATTAATGACAAGTTGATAATGATAATGGTAGTCGTAGTATAGCAGTGATAATAATGATGATAATACGTGTACACGAATGATATCATTATGATAATGATTTAGATAGTTAGTATAGCGTGATATGTAATCAATATATATAATGTTGATACAATACCACAACAATAACAATAACAATAATAATGTTAATGATGACAATAATGATAATAACAATATTACAATAATAAGAATAACAGTAATATGATCATATATAAGATAATATTATCATATGAAGTAATAATAATGATAATCTCAATACTAATAACACTAATAATGATAATAAAGTATAATCTTAGCATAATATAACTAATAATAATGGGTATAAAAGGAGAATAATGATAATAGTAATAATAATGATAATAAATAATGAATAGATAATAATAATAATAATAATAATAATATAATACTGTTAATAACAATGAGGATATTAAGATAATAATTATTATTATAGTAATTTATTGTTATTAATTATGACATAGTATGTATATGGATAATAATGGTATGAGAATAATGCTAATGAATAGTAAATACAAAAATAAGGATAAAATAATGATCACCAGAATGATCCTAGTAACAATCATAATGAGAATGTAACAATCATAATGATAATAGTAAACATCATATGATAATGACACAAATAATATGTTAAAAAATATGTAGTAATCATAATAATAATAATAATAATAATGATAATACCATCAATAATGATGGTATGAATAAGAGAAGAAGAGATATGATAACGGAAAAGTTTTAAAGTTTTAAAAGTGTGTGTGTGTGTGTGTGTGTGTGTGTGTTGTGTGTGTGTGTGTTGTGTGGTGTGTGTGTTTTGTGTGTGTGTGTGTGTGTGTGTGTTGTGGGCGGGTATAATTATGTTGCAGTGTGGATGAGTGAATTGTTCTACTCCTCCCCCATAGTTCATGACAGCATTATAAAATGAATTGCAATTCTCAACCGTCCGGAAGAGAAAATTCATGTGGAACCTAGTTCGTTAGGATCAGCAATGTATGTGCCTGTGGAATCAGACCTAACATTATTTATTGTCCAAATTTTCGAAATTTAAATTACGACTTCGACTTCGACGTCGTCTTTTCCTGCGAAAAGTTTATGTATAATTTGTATGGAATGTGAATATATATTGCCATATATAGATATGCACATTTACATATATACATAAATATACATATATATATATATATATATATATATATATCTATATGCATATATCCATGGCATAATATCCTATATATGATATATACATATATATACATTATTATACATATATATATTTTATACATATTATTCACATATCCATAATATATACACACACACACAAATTATACATATATATTCAGTTATTACAATTTATACATATGTATGACTGTTTGTGTGTGTGTGTGTGTGACCTAATGTTTCGTATATGTGTGTGGTGTGTGTTGTGTGTGCCGTGTGTGTGTGTTGTGTGTGTGTGTTGTTGTTTGTGTGTGTGTGTGGTGTTTGTTTGTGTGTGTGGGTGTAGGCGCTATGGTTTTGTTGTCATCCGACACATTGCAAACTTCCTTTTAATTTCTAAGAGTCTTTTTCATTTAGGTAGTGAAAAATTTTTCTTAAAGGTGCAATGGGTCCCCATGTGACCTTCGCCTCATCAACTGCTGACGTATTGCAAGCGTTTTTTCGTAAGCTTTGTAAGATAACGACCTTTTATTTTCCCAAATTGTATTAATTAGTTTTTTTTGTTTTTTTTTTTTTTTTTTTTTTTAAAATTTCCTGTTTACTGTAATAATTTGGGTTGTTTTCAGTATTCTATTATTAAGCAACAAAGTTTGTGTCTAGCCTACAGTGCGCGGTCTTCCATCAGCAGTGCGGGCCCATTAAACATAGGACTTTTTTTTATTTAAAAAAAAAGCACGTCTACATGCGCCGACAGATACGGTGCGTGTGTGTTGTGTTTGTGTGTGTGTGTGTGTGTGTGTGTGTGTGTGTGTGTGTATGTGTGTGTGTGTGTGTGTGTGTGTGTGTGTTGTGTATGTGTGTGTGTGTGGTGGTTGTGTGTGTGTGTGTGAGTGTGTGTGTGTGTGTGTGTGTTTGTGTGTGGTGTGTGTGTGTTGTGTGCTATCATATTATAATGCACATACATATCTCTACATATACATATCATACAACATACATAGCATACATAAGACATACATACATACATACATACCATACATAATACATATATAATATACAAGTATATGATGACTAGCCGCATGGCCTAGTGATTGACCATGGGGACATCCGGCCCCATGGTCCCTAAGTTCAATCCCCGCCGCGGCAGTCGGTAAAATGCCCTGCCGCTCTGATGCTCGGCTCGAGCCCGATCTCAACGGCGAGAAAACGTACATATCGCCTTGAAAAATCAAAGCTCAGGATGGGAAGTCCGCCGCCGTGGTTTAATGTGTAAACGCCGAACCACGGCTATTATGAAGGGCATCCTAATAGGCAGGGGGTGAGACGCCAAACATCCTCTCAAATACTGAATTTTAAAAAAATAAAAGAGAAAAAGTATTCTATGTATTATATCTATATTTTTTTTTTTCGGTTTACTTGATTTAGACAGCCGGCTGAAAATACAAATAGGAATACCAGATAAAGAGACAAAACAGGTGATGCAACAGCTGGCCTTGGATGCCCAGAGCGATCTAGGTTTGGATTACCTAGAATTATTTAAATCGCGAGCGCGCGCGCGCATCACCCCTCGCGCATTGCCCGCGTGCGTATGCTCGCTGAGACTTCGACAACGCTCGTATGTGGTGTGTGTGTGGTGTTGGGTGTGGTGTGTGTGTGTGTTTGTGTGTGTGTGTGTGTGGGTGTGTTGTGTTAATTGAGTGTGTGTTGTGTTGTGTGTCGTGTGTGTGTGTGTGTGTGAGTGTTTGTGTGTTGTGTGTGTGTTGTGTGTGTGTGTGTGTGTGTGTGTTGTGGGTGTGGTGTGTGCGCTTATGTGTGTGTATTTAGTGTGTGGTGTGGAAATCTGACTAACGAGCAGATTAATGAATCAGTACAAAAATAGATTGCGCTAGTTAGAATCTATGCACATAGTCGCTAAATAAGCGCTCGTTTTTGGCTGTTTTTTGATAGCCGTGTTTCAATGAGAATGAAAATACATTGATTTACAATAATTAACTTATTGGTGATGAATCATGATACTAATGATGGTGATATTCATGATAATGATATGATGATAATGATATACTAGGACATAAAAATCAATAATAAACAGTTATATCAGGAACAAGAATATTACAAAGCAATGATGATATCATGATAATGTAATGATGATGATAAAAATATATGAGATAATTATGGATGATCTCATAATAATACATAATGAAATGAGGATGATGATATTATTTCATACAAACACTATTAAATAAAAACAATAATAAATAATGATAATAAGACAAAACAAAAAAAAAATGAATGAGATAGATAAAAACCAACAGAATGACAAAATGAGAATGAAAGGAAAAAATGATAATGATAAAAAAGATAATGTAAAATGAAAATAAAAACAACAACAACAACAACAATAATAACTAAAATAAAAATAAAAACGATAATAATATAAAAATAAAATAAAATAATAATAAGAAAATAATAAAATAAAAAATAAAATAATATAATAATAAATAACATAACAAAACAAATTTGCCATTACATTATTATTAAAAATGGTCATCGCAATATAATACAGAAGATATTCCCAAATTATGATAATGAGGACAATATTACCATTGGGATTCCGGGGGAAATCTATGGGACTGTCGATACAATAATAAACTAAAAATAAAACTATTTTTTTGGGGTCAAAATCAAGGTATTTAGTAAACTGAAATTTTAAGTGACCCATATCCATGACAGAACTCGAGCGTAAATTTTGGTTTTTCATTCTCCTAACTATAAGCGGGATTCCTTAAAACGTCGGAAATGGAAGGCAATTGTGGCCTTTTAAAAGGGTTTTGGCGTTTTAAATTTTTGTTTATTTCCTTGTTTTTGTTTTTTTTTAAATTTTTTTAGATCGTGAGTTTTTAAGCACTTTCCCATGAAAAAGGGATATTATCAGGCTTAAAAGAAATTTGGGAAAAAGCTCCCTTATTTGGGTAAAACTTGTCCTTTTTAAAATTTTTATCTAAGATAAAACGTGTTATTAAGTTTAAAATTTTTTTTCAGAATATGACTTGACCTTGCAACATAAAAATATTATAAGTTTTTTCCGGAAAGCAGATTAATTCACGAATTTAGTAAAAAGATAAGTGCGGGAAGTAATTTTTTCCCGGAAGTTCAGAAACTTTTGTTTAAATCAAATTGAACAACTTATGTAATAAAGAAGGACTTAAGCAAGGGAAAAGCATGCCCAACGAATCATAATTGGTTTAAAAGGTATACTAAACGGTATTTTTTAGATGCCAATGATTTTTTCACAAGTTTACTGGGGCAATATGATAATGATTGATAAGTGGGACGGTGAAACAAAAAAAATTATATTATTTTTTTTTTATTTTTATTATTATATCTTATTTTTTTATTATTATTTTTTAAATTATTCTATCATTATTATTTATTATTTTTATTATTTTTTTGTTTTATTATTATTTTTATTATATTAAATAATAAAAAATAATATAAATAAAAATAAAATATAAAAAAATAATAATTTAACGTCATTAATTATCATTAACAATTGTCACGAAATTTTTATTTTTAGGGGATGTAAAAGCGTAACTTGCAGATGAAGCGAAATTTTGCGGGGCCTCGCGTAACAAAAAAAGCAGGCGGTAGAAAACAATCCCCAGGTTGATTCCAGAAACATGTCAGTCACTCATGTTTTAAAAAAATGGTAATTAAAAACATGCTTTGATGGACGATTGACTTGAAAAGACAGTTTTTATAACGAACCCATTAAGATGTATTTTTTTTAAAACCATACCCCAAAAATAGACAATTTTTTCGCTTAAAAAGTAAAAGGTGGAAAAAAATTCCCAATATTTTATGGCCTTATATTATTAATCCCCGAAAAAATTACCCCCTTTATTTATTTTCAGATATCACTGTCTTTTGTTAAATTTTAATTATCATTCATTGATGTTAGCATTTCTGTTTTTTAGTTGTTTTTTGCAATTTAAACCCCTGTGTTGTATTGCAGTGAACCCCCTTTAAAAATTTTGGTGTTTTTCAGACCATTCGATCATTAAAACAACAAAAATATCCAGTGTCAAGGGGGGGCCCCACCGGATGAACTATGACGCCCGTACGTGACTGCATTACAGTAAGAGATCGGAGGGTAAAGAGAGGGACTCTACAGTCACCCTTTAGGGCGCAAGGGGAAACCACCTCGGCCCTTTAAATTTACCAGACTTACTGCCTAAAAATGGCAAAAAAACTACGGCGTGAATTCCCCTACGGGACCTTCGCTCGGTAGGAACAAATAAAAAACGCAGATTTCAAACCTGGTCGCCAATTTCAACTCGTAGTCATTTAAAAGGAAAAGGTTAGGCTGCAGCTGAAGCTTTGCGTTTTAAAATGCATGCTAAATGTGGAATAGTAAATTTGAACAGTCCCCTTCCCCATAATGCAGTCGTTATTTCTATTTTTCATTAGCATTTTTGCCAGTTTCCAAGAAATTTTGTGGGGCCAGTAATAGTGAAGTTGTAGCAGAGAAGAAAGAAATATTATTTTTAATAATGAATGGTACTCGTTGTAGTCCCATACCAAAGTAGTCGTAGTAATAGCAATTTAGTATATTAGAAAGGAGCAATTACTTTTTGTGATTTTTGGCAGCAACAGAAGCAAACATGGTAGCAGTAGTAGTACTAGCAAAAACCGTTGTGTATAAATACTAGTAGCTGCAACAGTGAAAATAGTAGTTCAACAAAACTTAATATGATGATAATGAGTGAAAAAGAGGATAAAATGATATTGCGATGAATGATATGATAAAAATGAAGAGATGAAATAAAAAAAGTAAGATAATTTATCATAATAAAAAAATATAAAAATAAAGTAATAATAACGAAAAGTAGTATTAAAATGGTATGGGGGGGCATTGGAAACGTTTAGTTTTAAACAGCGGTACTGGAAACAGTAGGGCATGTCTGTGACGCGGGGTTTGGGGAATTTTAGTTAAAGCAAAAATTTAAACCCACTTTTTTTCAAATGAGAGTAATAAAACCCCAAAAAAATTAAAGATTTTTTTTAAAGAATGGGATGGGGTTTTTTATAGTAGCGGCAGTGAGGCAAATATTAATTTTGGGTGATCACTGTAGTAGTAGGGTAAAAGAGTTGTGAAACGCAGAGTAGCAAAAATATCAAGCTTATGTTCTGGTTTTGGAATATCTTTTATTTATCAATTTATATACAAAGAAATTTTGAAGTTTTATTTTCCCAAAACATAAAATCTGTATTTTAAACATATTAAATCCCGGGGCAAGACAATTAAAAACGTTTTTTGAAATTGTACAGTTATCTAATTATAGATTTTTGGCATCTTTAAGGGCCTAGTGTGAATATCAAACAAACCTTTTTGAAAGACCCGTGTTTGGCATTTTTCTTTATATCATTTAGCATTTCTAATTTTTCCCCATTATCTATTGCCCCATCATTTTAATTACCTCTTTTAACCCTTGTAATGCGGGTTTCAGAATTTTTCGTCTTATCTTTTTGGTTTTGCTAATTTGCAGTTACTGTTCCCAAATAGTCATTATGGTATTAATCATTTTTTATATATTACAAATGTTGCTTTTGCATTTTCACTGGTTGTGTGGGGTGTGTGTGTGGTGTGGTGTGTGTGTGTGTGTGTGTTGGGTTGTGTGTGTTGTGTGTGGTGTGTGTGTGTTTTGTGTGTGGTGTTTAGATTTTGAGGCATTACCCATAAAAATAAAAAAAAAAAGATATATATAACATTATACAGATATATACACACACTTTTAAAAATTTTACAACAATACTAATGTGGTGTTTTAATTAAACCATGAGTATACTGTTTGGTGTGTGTGTGTGTTGTGGTGGTTTTGTGTGTGTGTGGTGTGTGTTGTGGTGTGTGTGGGGTGGTGTGCGCGCGCGCGCGCGTTTATTTACATACATTTCCATTTCAAACTCCTGGAGCACCTCCCATGGCCCCTTTTCATGGAAAAAAAAAATAAGGGTAGAGGATTTTTTTGCCTTGGTACAACCCTCTAAGAAAATTTTCTCAAAAAATTACTGTTGGGGAAGGCAATGTCTTTCCCTTGTATTATCGACATCTCGGGAAAGGGCCCCCTCAGTCCCGCGGAAAAGACTGGCAGTGAGTGGTTTAACACAGAATAAGCATAAATGCCCCCCCCAAAAAAAAAAATTTTGGGGGGGGCAGAGCACTAAAAGGGAAAAAAAAAATGTGTTGCGTGCATATGTTTTATGATACATTATGGGTTTGTGTGTGTTTTTTACTAATATTAGTCACAAAAATGAGTATGAAAATCCAGATAAAAATTAAAACAAATAGATATAGTTATAAAATTTTAAATAATAAAATATATGTTTAATTTAAAAATATAAAAATATATATATATATATATATTATAATATATATTAATATATATAATATATAAAATATATAATATTTTTCATTTTTTTTAAATTTATCACAAAAAAAATACTATAATATTATAATATATAATATTATAAAATTGAATAATAATTTTTATAATTATATATATGGTGTGTGTGGTGGGGGTGGGGGTTTATTATATAAAAAAAATAAATTTTATAAAATTTATTCTATATTTTTTTATATATATATAAATATATATAATAATAAATTTATTATATATTAATATTTCTTTTTTTTTTAAATTATTTTTTTTGGTTTTTTTGTCCTTTTTTCTCTCCCCCCCCTTTTTTTTATTTGCCTGTTTTTTTATTTTTTTTTTTTTTTTTTTTTTAAAAAAAAATTAAAATTTTTTTTTGTTTTTTTTAAAATTATTTTCTTTATAAATATATGTTAAAATACATGCGTGTAACACGCACCCCGCGCGCACAACACACACACAACACACACCACACCCCACACACACACACACACCCACACAACCACACACACAACCCCCAAACTATTTTTCATAACAGTTTCTTTTGCCCCCTAATTGTGGTTTTTCCGCTAAAACCTTTTTACTTTTTTGCGCTTCCATATTCAGGGAAGGTAAAAGAAAAAAAATTTTTTTGCATATTTTTTATTCTTTTGGGGTTCGGGCAGATACAGACTAAAAGAGATTCAATTTCCCTGCTTTTAGAAATAAAATCTTTTTAAAATTTAAAAACAACGTTACAAGTGTTGTTTTTGTGACTTTCACAGCTTATCAAACAACAAAGGGCGGGGGCGAGAAATTAAAGTTTTACAGATCTTTTGGAAAGGGTTCACTAAAACAGCCTACATAAATATGTCTCAGTAAAACTTTGGTTTGGGTAAAAGTCAGTATTAAGGTTTGTATTTATATATTTCCCCGAAATTTACTAAAAAACAGTTAATTCACCTCCATAAAAGTACTTATTTTCCCAAAGTTTTTTAAAAAAAAATCTGACAATTATATAGCCTTTTGGGGACAATTTTATCAATAGTTATCTTTAATCATCTTTGTAGATTTTAAAAAATAAACATGTTTATATCATGAAACAGTTTTCCCCCAACTCTCGAACATACACACTATCCCACGAGCGCGACCCTGACGACACCCGCGACAGCAAGGGTTTAAATCATGTACTGTTTGCAATGGTACATCCGAGTTTTAATTTTTGTCAGTTCACCTAAAGATTTTTTTTTTTTGGGTAGACCTGGCGGGGTTTTTCCCCCTTTGGCATTACCAAGTAAGAAACATTGTTTTCTCCCAAATTTTGCCACATTTTACATTCATGATTACCGCAATACTTTTGCGTGTACACTCGAAAGCTTTTAATTTTCAGTAAAATTTTTGGGGACTTAAGGTTTGCAGGTTAAATTAAAACTTTGTGTAAGCCGTTATTTTAAAAAAAAAAGAAATTCAAAATGTGTACAACTTTAAAATCTTACAAATTTTAAAATGAACACACTTTTAATGATCGACATGTTAAAAATTGCCCCGTTTAGATATAAAAAATGGTAAATTACATAAAAGTATATTGGGGTTTGGAAAGGGGTTCCTTATTACGCTTTTAAAAGGGGAAGGACTTTTCCCTCTTTCCCTTTTCCCTTTGTGCAGGCCCCCCACCCGCCTGCAGGCCCGCCAAATAGGAACGTCGTTCCCGGGACATCTCTACGATCATTACAGAAGTCAGTGTTTAAACCCTAACCTCCGGTCGCAGAGCTTTTGGGTTTGGGAATAAAGAAGCCGACTGTATGTTGCCTTCTTAAAGGTCCTTTTAAAAACTGTACACACCCACAACTATATTATGTATATAATATAAAGATATATATATATAAACATATGTGTATAAATATATATATATATATATATATACAATTTTAATTACACAGCATGTTTAAAGGGTGTTATATGTGGTGCAGAGTGAGTGGCGCACGCGTGTGGTGTCTGTGTGGTAGGTGCAGGTGACTACGGGCGGTGGGAGGGGGTGGTGTGTGAGGGTTAAAGGCTGTAAGGCGCGCCGCGGTGGTGTATTGTAGGGGGTTGCGTCTGAGGGCCCGCGCGCTTTTGTATGGTGGTTTTGGGGTGTGTGTAAGAGGTCGCCCCTGATGTGTGTGTGGGGTGTGTGTGTGTGTGTGTTGTGTGTGTGTTGTGTGTGTGTGTTTGTGTGTGTAGGTGTGTGTGTGGGGTTTGGGTTTTTTGGTAGGATGTGTGTGGTGGTTTTTTTGTGGTAGGGTGTGTGTGTGTTTGGTGTAGTGAAAAAAGTGTTGTTGGTGTGTGGTGTGTGTTGTGGTGTGTGTGTGTGAGTGAGGGGAGTGAGTGAGTGAGTGAGTGAGTGATTTAGTGAGTTGTGGTGTGTGTGGGGTGTTGTGTGTGGGGGGTGTGGGTGGTGTGTGTGAGAGAGAGAGAGAGAAAGAGAGAGAGAGAGAGGAGAGAGGGGGAGAGAGAGGGGAAGAGAAGAGAAGAGAAGGAGAAGGGGAGAGGAGGGGAGAAGGAAGAAGAGAGAGGTATTTATAAACCTTTTCTCAGATTTTTTTAAATACGAAACACACACAATATATAAATTTCATTTATGTATGTATGTGTATTATAAATAAATTATTTAAAATATATATATTATATATATAAATTAGTATATAGTTTGGGTGTGTGGTGTGTGTGTTGTGTTGTGGTGTGTGTGTGTTGTGTTGTGTGTGTTGTGTGGTGTGTGGGCGTGGGCGGGCCGCGCCGCGTGTGTGGGGTTTGTGTGTTGTGTGGTGTGTGTGGTGTGGGGTTGTGTGTGTGGTGGTGCGTGCGGGGGCGTGCGTGTGCTGTGCGGGAGTGTGGATATGGTATGTTTCGTGGCTATGTGCGGTGTGTGCAGTGATGTGTCCGGTGCGTGCGTGCGTGCGTGGTGTGTGTGTGGGTGTGTTTTGTTGTTGTGTGTGGTGTGTGTGGGGGGGGGTGGTGTGTGTTTGGGGTTTTTGTGTGTGTGTGTTGTGTGTAGTTTTATAAACCGTCCCCCCAGAAAAAAATTTGGCTTACTTGACCGCCCCATAAAAGAAATTTTAAAATCGCGGGAAAACCAAAATTCTTTCATGGGGAGAACACAGAGACAAAAACTACTGATTTTTACAGTACCCCCTTTTAAATATCTGCAGCAATAGGCAATCACACCCCATAATTGGTCTCAAAAAATTTTATAAAAAACAGGTAGCAGCGAAACACTTTTTTCTGTCAAAATCAGGATTATTTCACAAAATTTCCCGGGGAAGTCTAGAAAAGATTGGGAGAGGCGGCGACGGTATTGCATGGGCGGGGAAGAGGCGGAATGGGTGGGGGTGGGGGGGGGGGAAGCAGGGCCGCCGCGGCGGCGACCCCCGCGGCCCCCTAAAACCCCGGTGCCCTCCTGTAGCCTTTTGTCGGGGAGCCCGGGGGTTTATGCGGTTTTGCGATGCCCCTTGGGGAGAGGGGGGGGACACGCGACGCCCCCGGACTGAGGGGGGGCCTGGGACCCGGGGTCCAAGGCCCTTCCTGGAGGGGCCCGAGCGTTTGTGGGGCTCTCTCACCCTCGGCCACATTCCGAGGTCCGAGATTCCTGCGTACCGTAGACGGGAGGGCGACCTGTTCTGCAGTAAAGATCTTTTGTGTCTTTGGCATCTGGGCCCTGCTGTGAGATCTTGCTGAGATTCAAAAAAAGTCTGGCTGGGGATATAGTATTTTCTGGGAGGAGTAAAAGTCTGCTTGGAAGAGGTCGTCCCCTGTACTCGCAGATCTACCATGGGTCGGAAGGGGGGGGAGGGCCGGGAACCCGCCTCAGGGATAGGGGGCCATAGTTGCTGGATATCCATAAATCTGGGACAAAACTTTCCCGACACAATTTTTGGGTCGGTTGTGTAAACCCGGTCCCTATCCTCACTACCAAAAACATGACCATTAGCCAGGGTTTAAAGGGTTTGTGAAACACACTAAACCTCTCGGGGCCCCCGGCACCCCCCCGGGGCAGAATCCCAGGCCCCAGACCATGGGTATAAGGGGTCTCCTTCCACGCGGGGTAACACCCGTCCCCGTGACGTTTTTTGGGCGGACCCCCTTGGGGAGTGGCCATTGACACACGAAAAGCTTTTCTTTCCCCTCGCTGTCACTAGGATTTTCCCCACGGGCAGCCTTAAAAGTTTTTGGGGGCCTTTAGGTCTGTTAGGGGAGGGGCTTCTGTATAGGGGTTGGGTTCATTGGGGTGATGTACCGCCTGACGTGGGGGGTTTTGGGGGTTTTTTTTTACAGGTGTTGGGGAGGGGTGTGACTGCCCGGGGAAGGGAAAAAAAATCTACTACAACACAACCAACGTAACACCCCCACCCTACAGAATTCCAGTATGTGACCTGAGTCAAGCTTAGGCCCGGGCGCCCCAGTCACTGTAAAGTAAGTTTGCCATTGCAAAAAAAACCCGCAAATTTAAGCAACACACCGCAGTGTTCCGAGCTTTTTTCTTGGCCCCCGTATCACTAGGCGGCAAACATTCTATTCCCCTTCCCTTTTGATGTTAAATCGCTGCGGTCCCGTTACCACAAACCTTACCACAGGGGCTTCACCTTTGACCCCCACCTTGAGGGGGGGTTTCCCCCCCAAATGACAAGCAAAAGAGCGTTTTTTCCCCCGCCCCCCGACGCGGCGGGCCATGGAGCTCTGTGGGGGCAGGCCAAGTTTTCCCCACTCGACTGTGGAAAATGTTTCTGAACTTACCGGGGCGTGCATGAGGGGCGAGACCGGAGGGGCACGGGGGGTTTTCCCCAGGAGTCGCCGGCGGGAAGGGCCCGAATCCACACCAGGGTTTTGTTAATTCGATTTTCCCGGGGACGCCAGATCTTCACGGGTTTCCGGCGCAAGCTCCCAAGGGTTCCCTTGGAGCTTTAACTTCTCCCGGAGTGATAAAGAGTCAAAGGGTTGAGCTGCAATGTTTCTACCCCAGCATAAATTTGATCAAGACGGGCGGAGAAGGGGGGGAAGAAACTGTCCCTGAAAAAACTTTTGAATTTTTGTTTCCCCAAAAATGTAGTTTTCGAGGGCAGGGGTGGTGAAAGGGAGGCAGGTACTTTGTCAGTAAATTTTCGCTTAATCCCCCCAAACCGATTCGTGCTGCAACAACGCCGAGGCCCCAAAAATGATTTTGAGTCCTAGGTAGATTTTTTCGGTTAATGAACTCGCCCCGAAAACACACTCTTTGGAAGGGGGTGTAGATTTTTTTCCCGCTGTCCCGAAATTTTGGGTGGGGTGCAATCGAGAAGGCTTGCCCCCAAGCCTGGTTCTGCACCCCGGCGTTTGCCATTCTTCCCTTTTCAAGTCAGAAGGGGGACCACAGACAACTGTTGCGGCAATCGGAGGTGTCCCCAGCACAACGCAACTGCTTTTTTCGCACCGGCCATCCTTGGTACCTCCGCACGTGAAAAGAAAATTTCCGCTCAGTGTTTCTACACACACTGCGCCACAAATCATTGCACAAAACTTTTCTCACAGAACAAATATTAGGTGAAAAAAAAGAAAACCTATTCGAAATTTCAAACAAATTTCCCCAAAGGGTTTCAGACCAGTTTTAAACTCAAAATCTCACTTTTTTTTGCTTTTTTTTTCATCGCAACTGTTTTACGTCAGCAAAAAAAACAACTTCCGGCCGTGAGGATCAGGCACAGTTCACACTAAGCTGAAGACTCCCAGCCTTTGCGGGGACCCGTCCCTTTTCGCGGGATCCCACCTCCGAATCGTCTGAGGTATGGGAAGTCGTGCTAGCAATTCCGTACGTGCGTTTTTCCAAATGGAACAATAGCCTCTCACGCCAGCCCCGGGGAGGGACTTGTGCCAGTTTTTTACAGTAAAATTTTTCGGAGGGTAAGCGGCGCGGGAAAGTCGCTACACCAAAATTTTCTCACCCTTCTTTGAATTTCACTAACCCGGAAATTAGTGGTTTTTACATGAATCTATCACCATCCCAAAAAAAATAGTCACTTTTTTTTTAAAGAGGCCATGGAAACTTCAAGAGTTAGAAAATGCTTAATCAGATTAATTTTTGGGAAAAACTGAAGTAAAACCCAGATTTTTACGGAGCTTTGTTTAAAAAAAGCACACGACTTACACACTCACTCAAAACTTCTGGCGGGCGCAGTGTATTTTTTTCCGTAATACTCATAAAAAAAGAATCATTCGCTTGGTCACTAGTCAATAAAGGATGTCCAACCTGGGTAGATGATTATTTTTTAAATGTCCCCCAAATTTGACGTAATTTCCCCTTTCGAAATGAAAAGAAATTCATCAATTTGATAGAGTTTCATTGCTATATTCCCTGTTTTGACGTAGAAATCCTCTAACGACCCGGTTAAGCGGCCGTGTGGGGCCGGGTCTTCGAGAGGAACAACGTTCCCCTGCGGGTAAGTCAACTGGGGTCGTACGGGCGGCCGACTCCAGGGTCCTGATGCCAAAAATCGAAATTTCTGGAATAAAGCTTTCCACCTTTCGTTTTAAATCATAATCACTACTTTCTCTTTGTAGACTGACGATACCTAAGCAACAGACACATATTACATGCTTTACCGAAAATTTATAAATTTCCTTGCGCATTTTAAAATACCGGGCGCGGCAAAGGGGGAAAAACGGAAGTTTTGTCCCAAAACCTTGCGCGGAAAGCACGAGGTAGGGGAAGAGGGGGGGGAAGGAGGGGGGCCCGATGTTGCTAAGATATTAAGTGTTTCTAAAAATTATTTTGTTGCGAAGATCTGGAAAGTCTTGGTCCCGGGACCCCACCTTCCCGGGACAAGGGACAGAACAGCGGGGTCCCCCAGAGTGCGTTCGATGCCGATTTCTTGAGCATTTTTTCGTTCCTTAAACAAATTTTTCAACTCCTACAAGCTGGTATTATACTTCAAAGATAAGTTTATTGTGACGGAGAAAAATTCATATATGTTAAATATCAAAAAGCAGTCGACATTTTTAGTACTCACCCCTCCCGCCTCCATAGCATATATTACGCATACCATATAACCACATACAGGGATAAAAAACATATACATGCCCACAAGGTTTTTCAAAAAATAGATTCGCGATGGATCATATCCATGTTGGGTTCTTTTAATTTTTGATTTAATTTTGCTGTTTTTGGTGTTTTATCATCATACCCAAACTATTGTTTTTTGTTTTCTATTTTTATTCTTTTATCATTTTTATCATTATTGTTATTATTTTTATTATCATTACATTTTCATTACATTATTAATTATTTTTATATATATTATTTTTATTTTATTATTATTATCATTTTATCGTTATCATTTTCATTAGTAGTAGTAGTAGTATAGCAGTATAGTATAAATCTTATTATTTTTTTATTTTATTATTATTTTAATTTTTATTTTTATTTTATTATTATTATTATTTATCATTATTTTATCATCATCATCACATATTTTCACGATAATAAAAAATAAATTATTATTATTTTTTTATTTTTTTATCATGTTTTTCATTATTTATATATTATTATTATTTTTATTTATATTATATTATTTTTTAAATTTGATTTTTATTATTATTATTATTTTTATTTTTTTTTATCATAATTACTATTATTTATTTTTTATTATACATTTTATTTTTGTTTTTGTTGTTGTTGTATTTATTTTATTATTATTATTATTATTATCTTTTTATCGAAAATTATTATCTTTTTAGATTGCTTAATTATTTTATTATTATTATCATTTTTATTATTATTATTATTATTATTTTTTTTATTTTTATTTTTATTGTTTTTATTTTTATTATCTTATTATATATTTTCCATCATCACACATCATCTAATCTCATAAACATCATCATTATCATCATCATCATCATCATCATCTCATCATTTATAATCACCATCATATTTTTATGTATAGAAATTTTTCTTTTATTTTATTATTATTAATTTACTATTTTTATTATTATTAATTTTTATTACTTTTACTCTTTTCACTAATTTTATTTTTGTTAAGTTTTTTATTTTTATCGGTATTTTTATATTTTTATTTTATTATTATTTTATTATTTTATTATTATTGTTATTATTTTATTACTATCATTTTTTTATTTTTTGTTTTATTATTATTATTATTATTTTATTTTTTATTTTATTATTTTTATCCAATTTTATTATTTTGTTGTTTTTGTTGTTGTTGTATTGTTATATTATTATTATTAATTTTTATTATTTTTATTTTTATTTTATTATTTTTATTATTTATTATTATTCTTTTTGTACATTTATATGTTGCATTTTTTTTTTATTGTTTTTTGTTATTTTTTGTTTCTTATTTTTTTAATTTTTCAATTTTATTTTTATTATTTTTATTTTCTTTATTATTATATTAAATTATTATAAAATTATTATTTTTTTTTTTATATGATTTTTATTTTTTTTTTGTTTATTATTATATTATTATTTTTTTTTATTTACCTAATTTATTTAAAATTATCATTAAACTTACAACTTTTTAAATACTATTTTATTTTTTATTATTATTATTATTTTTTGTTTTTGTTTTGTTATTTGCTATATTATTTATTATTTATTAAATTTTTATACATAATTATTATTAATTATCTTTTTTTTTAAATTTTCATTAAATTTTTTTTATAATTTAATATTTTAATATTATTATAATTTTTTTATTTTATTATTATTTTTTTTTTTTTTATTTTTATTTTTATTATTCTATTTTTTTATTATTCATTATCTCATTCTTTTTATTTTTTTTTATTTATTTTTATTATTTTTAAAATTTCATTATTTATTATTAATTAAAATTTTTTTTATCATAATTTTATACATTTTTTTAAATTTTTTTTATTTTATATTAAATTTATTATTATTTTAAATACTATTTTATTATTAATTGTTTTTGGTTTTTAGTTTTTTTATTACTTTATTTTTTAATTTTATTAATTATTATTTTACTTTTATTTTTATTATTAAAATTTTTTTATTATTTTAAATTATTTTTCATTCAAATTTTTATATTTATATTTATTAACATTTTTTTTTTATACCTAATATTTTAATATTTTCAATTATACTTTTTAAAATTATTCTCATTATAATTTTTTATTATAAATTTTATTATTATTACTTTTTATTATTATTTTTATAATTTTTTTTTTTTTTTTATTTTTATTATTATTATATTAATTATCATTATTCTTATTATTTTTATTATTTTTTAAATTTTTATATTAAACATATATCATCTTGTTTTAATTTTGCATATTATTTTAAAATTTTTATCATTTTTTTATTTTATTATTTTATTTTTAATTATTTACCATTAATTTTATTACATTATTTTTATTTTAAACTATTATTTTTTAAAATTTTTTTTTCCCTCATTTTATTTTTTTTTATTGTTTTGATTTTTATATATTTATTTAAAATTTTATAATTATTATTATTATATTATTATTTTATTTTATATTATTAATATTTTATTTTTTTTTTTATTATTTTGTATTATATTTTTATTATTATTATTATTATTATTTTATAAATTTTTTTATGATCATTTCCCTTATCATCTTTTTATTATTATAAATATTATTATTTTATTATTATTTTATATTTTTATTTTAAATTATTATATTATTTTATTATATTTATTTCTATATTTTATTTTATTTATTTTTTATTTTATTACTATTATAATATCATTATCATTCCCTTCATTATTTTTAGTATTGTTTTTACATTATATTTTTATCATTATCATATTATTTTTTTTTTTTTATGTGATTATCATTATCATTATTAATTTTTTTTTAGTATAGTAGTCATTAATTTTTCTTATAGTATTGTTTGTACCTATTGTTATTACCATCATTTTATAAATATTTTCATTGCCTTTGGATTAAATTGAAAATTATTCATCGTATTGCTTTTTATCATTTTGGTTTTTCTTTATCATTTTTTTTTTTTACTTCATTTTTTGTTATGTAATAACACCAGTATAATCACCCTTGAAATAAAATTTGTTTAATATTTAAAACCCAAACCCACCTTAGTGTTTTTTACCAAAATGAAATAACAAAATGTAAATTTAAAAAATTATTTTTTATCACCCGTTTTGTTTTGAGATGTGTTTTATAAGTTTATATTAAATTGAAAATTAAATTTTTTCTTGTTTTTTTTATTAATTACTGTAAACCATTTTCATTTTTTTTGTCAAATTTTTTTTATTATCAAACCATTCGTTTTTTTTATGTAAGGGGCCCAATTATAAGAAAATGAGCCCCAAGGGGGGGAAAGGGAAGTGGAGGGCTTTTCCCTCCCGATGAGGAAAGGAAGTGGGAAAGAAAAAAAAAAAGAGTTTTTGGAAGCGATAACGGGGCGTGTTGTGGGGCCGGGCGGAAGCGGGAAATAGAGGACGCCAGAAAAATTTTTGGCCTTTTTGAATCAGGTTCCGGGGGGGGGGGGGGGGGGGGTTGAAGTTTCGCGGGGGCGGGTCCACTCCGTATATCATCGTCGAAAGAGCTCTATGAGAACATATATCGTAGATCGACTTTTTTCGGTAAACAATAATTAAAAATTATTTTCTTTATTTAATTATCATTATTCAGCAGATCGCGCCTTAAAAAACAGAGCGAACTGTATTTTTCCAAAATTTGATCATTTCCTTTTAAGGGGGGAATGGTTTTCCTTTTAAATGAATTTAAAAAGCCGAAACGGCCGAAAAAAAAAATACAGAATGAATTTACCAAATGCTCTTTTCCCGGAGAGAGTTGAGGACCGTCTAATAAATGAAAACATTTCGGCGGCGCTTGGGCGGGGCCCGCTTTCCCAGGGGGAGAGACGCGGCCAATAAAACCTGACGAAGAACCTTTTACCCACAATTGTAGACAGGGGCAAGGGACCAATCTCCGCCGCCCGTGAGAAATAAACTTTTTTGTTCCCTGGCCTTTATCTGTCCCAGGAGACCCTTTGGTTATAGAGAAAATAATTTTTTCCCCCCCTTTTTCGGGGGGAAATTTTTTGGGCCTTTTTTTTG